>NC_030681.2:487540-584602 GCF_000004195.4 Xenopus tropicalis
AGCGGAGGAAGAAGAGGAGGAGGGTGGTGGGAGGAGGAGGAGGAGGGTTGCGGGAGGAAGAAGAAGAGGAGGGAGGTGGAGGGTGCGGGAGGAGGAGGGTGCGGGAGGTGCGGGAGAAGGGAGGGGAGAAAGAAAAGGAGGGTAGGGAGGAGTGGCAGGGAGGAAGGAAGTGGAGGAGAGGGTGTGGGAGGAGGAGGAGGGGAGGGTGCGGGAGGAAGAGGAGAAGGAGGTGTGGAGGGAAAGAGGGAGGAGGAGGGCACCTCCTCCTCCCGCACCCTCCTCCTCCTCCACTTCTTCCTCCCGCACCCTCCACCTCCTCTTCTCCCTCCCGCACCCTCCTCTCCCGCACCCTCCACCTCCTCTTCTCCCTCCCGCACCCCTCCTCCTCCCCGCACCTTCCTCCTCCTCTTCTTCCTCCCGCACCCCTCCCCCTCCGCCACCTTCCTCCTCCTCTTCTTCCTCCCGCACCCTCCACCTCCTCTTCTCCCCTCCCGCACCCTCCTCCTCCCGCACCTTCCTCCTCCTCTTCTTCCTCCCGCACCCTCCTCCTCCCCTCCCGCACCTTCCTCCTCCTCTTCTTCCTCCCGCACCCTCCTCCTCCCCCTCCCGCACCCTCCTCCTCCCCCTACCGCACCCTGCTCCTCTCCATCCCGCACCCTGCTCTTCCCCCTTCCTCTCCTCATCCCCCTCCCGCACCCTCCTCCTCCCCCTCCTATTCTCCCTCCTCCTCCCCTCCCCACACCTTCCTTCTCCTCCTCTTCTCCCTCCCGCACCCTCCTCTTCTCACTCCCGCACCCTCCTCCTCTTCTCCTACCTCACCCTCCTCCTCATCCCCCTCCCACACCCTCCTCCTCCTCTTCTTCCTCCCTCCCCCTCCACACCCTCCTCCTCTCCATCCCGCACCCTCCTCCTCCCTCTCGCACCCTCCTCCCCCTCCCTCTTCATCCTCCTCCTGCACCCTTCTCCTCTTCTCCCCCTCCTCTTCTCCCTCCCGCACCCTCCTTCTCCCCCTCCCACACCCTCCTCTTCTCCCTCCGGCACCCTCCTTCTCCCTCCTCTTCTCCCTCCCGCACACTCCTCCTCCCACACCCTCCCCCTCCCACATCCTCCTCTTCTCCGTCCCACAACCTCCTCCTTCCCCTTCTCCATCCCACAACCTCCTCCTCCCCCTCCCGCACCCTCCCACATCCTCCTCTTTTTCCGTCCCACAAGCTCCTCATCCCCCTCCCGCACCCTTCTCCTCTTCTCCCTCCCCTCCTCTTCTCCCTCCCGCACCCTCCTTCTCCCCCTCTCAAACCCTCCTCCTCCTCTTCTCCCTCCGGCACCCTCCTCTTCTCCCTCCCGCACCCTCCTCCTCCCCCACCATCCCCCTCCCACATCCTCCTCTTCTCCGTCCCACAACCTCCTCCTTCCCCTTCTCCATCCCACAACCTCCCCCTCCCGCACCCTCCCACATCCTCCTCTTTTTCCGTCCCACAACCTCCTCCTCCCGCACCCTCCTCCTCCCACATCCTCCTCTTCTCCGTCCCACAACCTCCTCCTCCCCCTCCCGCACCCTCCTCCTCCCACATCCTCCTCTTCTCCGTCCCACAACCTCCCCCTCCCTCCTCCTCCCACATCCTCCTCTTCTCCGTCCCACAACCTCCTCCTCCCCCTCCCGCACCCTCCTCTTCTCCGTCCCACAACCTCCTCCTCCCCCTCCCGCACTCTCCTCCTCTTCTCCCTTCCGCACCCTCCTCCTCCCACACCCTCCTTTTGCTTTTATCTGCACTTTCCATAGGTCCCATCTGACCAATCAGGTTCCTACCTGCAGCACGAATGTACTGAGCCCCCTTCCCAGGCTGGAACTCCAAGTTATTGATGAGGGTCCCTACAGGCAAAGCACCAAGCGGGTGGGCGTCTCCCTCTTTAGCAGACACTACGAGAAAGAGATCATGTGATCACTGTGGCCTCACTGAGAGGGGGATCAAACGAGGCACCAGGGCCCAACTCACCCGCCATACGCCCGATGGGCTCCACCAACTCACACGCCATACGCCCGATGGGCCCCACCAACTCACCCGCCATACGCCCGATGGGCTCCACCAACTCACCCGCCATGCCCCACCAACTCACCCGCCATATGCCCGATGGGCCCCACCAACTCACCCGCCATACGCCCGATGGGCTCCACCAACTCACCCCCATACGCCCGATGGGCTCCACCAACTCACCCGCCATACGCCCGATGGGCTCCACCAACTCACCGCCATACGCCCGATGGGCCCCACCAACTCACCCGCCATACGCCCGATGGGCCCCACCAACTCACCCGCCATACGCCCGATGGGCTCCACCAACTCACCCGCCATTACGCCCGATGGGCTCCACCAACTCACCCCCATACGCCCGATGGGCTCCACCAACTCACCCGCCATACGCCCGATGGGCCCCACCAACTCACCCGCCATACGCCCGATGGGCCCCACCAACTCACCCGCCATACGCCCGATGGGCCCCACCAACTCACCCGCCATACGCCCGATGGGCCCCACCAACTCACCCGCCATACGCCCGATGGGCTCTACCAACTCACCCGCCATACGCCCGATGGGCTCCACCAACTCACCCGCCATACGCCCGATGGGCCCCACCAACTCACCCGCCATACGCCCGATGGGCCCCACCAACTCACCCGCCATACGCCCGATGGGCTCCACCAACTCACCCGCCATACGCCCGATGTGCCCAGAACTGGTTATAAGGTCCCCTTCCTGCATATTCTCTGTGGCAATGATCCAGCGCTTCCTCTTGTCCCCCGCTACCAGCGCAATGTCTGCCGATCTGTGGGGTACAGGGGGGCAATACGTCAGCAGGGAGTTGCACAGTATTGGGGTGCAGGACATACAGGCAGGGAGTGGCACAGTATTGGGGTGCAGGACATACAGGCAGGGAGTTACACAGTATTGGGGTGCAGGACATACAGGCAGGGAGTTACACAGTATTGGGGTGCAGGACATACAGGCAGGGAGTTGCACAGTATTGGGGTGCAGGACACATACAGGCAGGGAGTTACACAGTATTGGGGTGCAGGACATACAGGCAGGGAGTTGCACAGTATTAGGGTGCAGGACACACAGGCAGGGAGTTGCACAGTATTGGGGTGCAGGACATACAGGCAAGGAGTTGCACAGTATTGGGGTGCAGGACATACAGGCAGGGAGTTGCACAGTATTGGGGTGCAGGACATACAGGCAGGGAGTTGCACAGTATTGGGGTGCAGGACATACAGGCAAGGAGTTGCACAGTATTGGGGTGCAGGACATACAGGCAGGGAGTTGCACAGTATTGGGGTGCAGGACATACAGGCAAGGAGTTGCACAGTATTGGGGTGCAGGACATACAGGCAAGGAGTTGCACAGTATTGGGGTGCAGGACATACAGGCAGGGAGTTGCACAGTATTGGGGTGCAGGACATACAGGCAAGGAGTTGCACAGTATTGGGGAGCAGGAACTACAGGGGAGCAATGTGGGAATAATCCTGGGGTACACTGGGGGGCACTGACCTGCAGGGGTCGTACCGCACTTCTATCACCTTCTCCTGGAAGGGTCGGGGCTCCTGGCCGGGCACATAGTTCAGTCTCTGAAAATCCACCATGCGATACAGCTGCTTGTGCCCCCCGCCGATACCCCGCGTCCGGATCCTGCCTGTCGGGGGGGAGGGGACAGTTATACATGGGGGGGGACAGTAGGGGGCGCAGTTACTATAGCGATGCCAAGTACAAAGCATAACAGCCGCATCTCTCACTGGCACTGTGCCCTCTGTCCCCCCCAAAATCCTATAGTACAAACGTAGCCCTCTGTCCCCCCAAAATCTTATAGTACTTATAGTCCTGTATTTACCCCCCCAGAATCCTATAGTACTTACAGTCCTGTATTTACCCCCCCAGAATCCTATAGTACTTATAGTCCTGTATTTACCCCCCTCCCCCCCAGAATCCTATAGGCCTGTATTTACCACCCCCCAGAATCCTATAGTACTTATAGTCCGGTATTTGCCCCCGGAATCCTATAGTACAAGTGTAGCCCTGTATTTGCCCCCAGAATCCTATAGTACAAGTGTAGCCCTGTATTTGCCCCCAGAATCCTATAGTACAAGTGTAGCCCTGTATTTGCCCCCAGAATCCTATAGTACAAGTGTAGCCCTGTATTTGCCCCCAGAATCCTATAGTACAAGTGTAGCCCTGTATTTGCCCCCAGAATCCTATAGTACAAGTGTAGCCCTGTATTTGCCCCCAGAATCCTATAGTACAAGTGTAGCCCTGTATTTGCCCCCAGAATCCTATAGTACAAGTGTAGCCCTGTATTTGCCCCCGGAATCCTATAGTACAAGTGTAGCCCTGTATTTGCCCCCAGAATCCTATAGTACAAGTGTAGCCCTGTATTTGCCCCCAGAATCCTATAGTACAAGTGTAGCCCTGTATTTGCCCCCAGAATCCTATAGTACAAGTGTAGCCCTGTATTTGCCCCCGGAATCCTATAGTACAAGTGTAGCCCTGTATTTGCCCCCGGAATCCTATAGTACAAGTGTAGCCCTGTATTTGCCCCCGGAATCCTATAGTACAAGTGTAGCCCTGTATTTGCCCCCGGAATCCTATAGTACAAGTGTAGCCCTGTATTTGCCCCCGGAATCCTATAGTACAAGTGTAGCCCTGTATTTGCCCCAGAATCCTATAGTAAAGTGTACCCTGTATTTGCCCCCAGAATCCTATAGTACAAGTGTAGCCCTGTATTTGCCCCAGAATCCTATAGTACAAGTGTAGCCCTGTATTTGCCCCCAGAATCCTATAGTACAAGTGTAGCCCTGTATTTGCCCCCAGAATCCTATAGTACAAGTGTAGCCCTGTATTTGCCCCCAGAATCCTATAGTACAAGTGTAGCCCTGTATTTGCCCCCAGAATCCTATAGTACAAGTGTAGCCCTGTATTTGCCCCAGAATCCTATAGTACAAGTGTAGCCCTGTATTTGCCCCCAGAATCCTATAGTACAAGTGTAGCCCTGTATTTGCCCCCAGAATCCTATAGTACAAGTGTAGCCCTGTATTTGCCCCCAGAATCCTATAGTACAAGTGTAGCCCTGTATTTGCCCCCAGAATCCTATAGTACAAGTGTAGCCCTGTATTTGCCCCCAGAATCCTATAGTACAAGTGTAGCCCTGTATTTGCCCCAAACCATAAGGAGGATCCCCTATAGTACAAGTGTAGCCCTGTATTTGCCCCCAGAATCCTATAGTACAAGTGTAGCCCTGTATTTGCCCCCAGAATCCTATAGTACAAGTGTAGCCCTGTATTTGCCCCCAGAATCCTATAGTACAAGTGTAGCCCTGTATTTGCCCCCGGAATCCTATAGTACAAGTGTAGCCCTGTATTTGCCCCCGGAATCCTATAGTACAAGTGTAGCCCTGTATTTGCCCCCAGAATCCTATAGTACAAGTGTAGCCCTGTATTTGCCCCCAGAATCCTATAGTACAAGTGTAGCCCTGTATTTGTCACACAGGGGCACCCCGCTACAGGTACCCCACAGGCTTTCCTTACAGCAGGCTCAGAGGGGCAACCTGCCGGTGATACCACACAGAAAAGCCCTGTATGCCCCCTGCAGCAGTGCCCCCATGCCACGGATACTGGGGGGCCCCACACTAGCCACATGCTAGCCCATAACTGGTACTGACTCTGGGGCCTGCCGTGCCACATATGCTTCCTGGGAGCCCCACTAATGCAGCCCCCCTGCCTGAGAGAAGAGTCAGCGAGAGGATTCTGCCTGCCCCTTGCTGGGCTGTCCCCTCTGTGCCGGAGCTCCGCCCCTCATCCTACCTGTGTGGTCTCGGCCCCCGGTTTTCTTCACTCCAATGGGATTGATGGTGTACTTGGTTCTGGTCTTCCATGGCTTGATGTTGCTGAGGCTGGCAGTGGTGAGGAGGCCTCTAGAGGGCAGCGTCTGCAGTCGGGCACAGAGCAAAGGGTTAAATATGGGCAGTGCCAGGGTCAGACAAGGGGTGGAGCAACAGACCCTCCATCACTTTCTTTGGTCTGGTTTCCCTTTGCATGGGATTTAGTTCCCAGAAATAACACGCTGGGCAATTTTGTTTTTTTTCAGTTTTATTCTGCTGATATCTAGCAGGTAGGTCAGAGAGCGCACAGGATGCAGGTCATATTACTGCCAAGAGCTGACACTTAGTGAGAGGTGGGGTGGCGCTGGGGGGGAAACATGGGGCAATAGAGAGGAACCACCTGTGTCTCATTGGGTTGAACTTGACGGACTTTGGTTTTTTTTCAACTATGTAACTATGTGACCGTGTAACTCTGTGACCGTGTAACTATGTAACTATGTGACCGTGTAACTCTGTGACCGTGTAACTATGTAACTCTGTGACCGTGTGACCGTGTAACTATGTGACCGTGTAACTATGTAACTCTGTGACCGTGTAACTATGTAACTCTGTGACTGTGTAACTGTGTAACTCTGTGACCGTGTGACCGTGTAACTATGTGACCGTGTAACTATGTAACTCTGTGACCGTGTAACTATGTAACTCTGTGACTGTGTAACTATGTAACTCTGTGACCGTGTAACTATGTAACTCTGTGACCGTGTAACTGTGTAACTCTGTGACCGTGTAACTGTGTAACTCTGTGACCGTGTAACTGTGTAACTCTGTGACCGTGTAACTGTGTAACTCTGTGACCGTGTAACTGTGTAACTCTGTGACCGTGTAACTGTGTAACTCTGTGACCGTGTAACTGTGTAACTCTGTGACCGTGTAACTGTGTAACTCTGTGACCGTGTAACTATGTAACTCTGTGACCGTGTAACTCTGTGACCGTGTAACTCTGTAACTCTGTGACCGTGTAACTGTGTAACTCTGTGACCGTGTAACTGTGTAACTATGTGACCGTGTAACTCTGTAACTCTGTGACCGTGTAACTGTGTAACTCTGTGACCGTGTAACTATGTAACTCTGTGACCGTGTAACTCTGTAACTCTGTGACCGTGTAACTATGTAACTCTGTGACCGTGTAACTATGTAACTCTGTGACCGTGTAACTATGTAACTCTGTGACCGTGTAACTATGTAACTCTGTGACCGTGTAACTCTGTAACTCTGTGACCGTGTAACTGTGTAACTCTGTGACCGTGTAACTGTGTAACTCTGTGACCGTGTAACTGTGTAACTCTGTGACCGTGTAACTATGTAACTCTGTGACCGTGTAACTATGTAACTCTGTGACCGTGTAACTCTGTAACTCTGTGACCGTGTAACTATGTAACTCTGTGACCGTGTAACTATGTAACTCTGTGACCGTGTAACTATGTAACTCTGTGACCGTGTAACTATGTAACTCTGTGACCGTGTAACTATGTAACTCTGTGACCGTGTAACTCTGTAACTCTGTGACCGTGTAACTATGTAACTATGTAACTCTGTGACCGTGTAACTCTGTGACCGTGTAACTATGTAACTCTGTGACCGTGTAACTATGTAACTCTGTGACCATGTAACTATGTAACTCTGTGACCGTGTAACTCTGTGACCGTGTAACTCTGTGACCGTGTAACTCTGTGACCGTGTAACTATGTAACTATGTAACTCTGTGACCGTGTAACTATGTAACTCTGTGACCGTGTAACTATGTAACTATGTAACTCTGTGACCGTGTAACTATGTAACTATGTAACTCTGTGACCGTGTAACTATGTAACTCTGTGACCGTGTAACTCTGTAACTCTGTGACCGTGTAACTATGTAACTATGTGACCGTGTAACTATGTAACTCTGTGACCGTGTAACTCTGTAACTCTGTGACCGTGTAACTATGTAACTCTGTGACCGTGTAACTATGTAACTCTGTGACCGTGTAACTCTGTAACTCTGTGACCGTGTAACTCTGTAACTCTGTGACCGTGTAACTATGTAACTATGTAACTCTGTGACCGTGTAACTCTGTGACCGTGTAACTATGTAACTCTGTGACCGTGTAACTATGTAACTCTGTGACCATGTAACTATGTAACTCTGTGACCGTGTAACTCTGTGACCGTGTAACTCTGTGACCGTGTAACTCTGTAACTATGTAACTCTGTAACTATGTAACTCTGTAACTCTGTGACCGTGTAACTATGTAACTATGTAACTCTGTGACCGTGTAACTCTGTGACCGTGTAACTATGTAACTATGTAACTCTGTGACCGTGTAACTATGTAACTCTGTAACTCTGTGACCGTGTAACTATGTAACTCTGTGACCGTGTAACTCTGTGACCGTGTAACTATGTAACTCTGTGACCGTGTAACTCTGTGACCGTGTAACTCTGTAACTATGTAACTCTGTAACTCTGTGACCGTGTAACTATGTAACTATGTAACTCTGTGACCGTGTAACTCTGTGACCGTGTAACTATGTAACTATGTAACTCTGTGACCGTGTAACTATGTAACTCTGTGACCGTGTAACTATGTAACTCTGTGACCGTGTAACTCTGTGACCGTGTAACTCTGTGACCGTGTAACTATGTAACTATGTAACTCTGTGACCGTGTAACTATGTAACTATGTAACTCTGTGACCGTGTAACTATGTAACTCTGTGACCGTGTAACTATGTAACTCTGTGACCGTGTAACTATGTAACTATGTAACTCTGTGACCGTGTAACTATGTAACTCTGTGACCGTGTAACTATGTAACTCTGTGACCGTGTAACTATGTAACCGTGTAACTCTGTGACCATGTGACCGTGTAACTATGTGACCGTGTATGTAACTCTGACCGTGTAACTCTGTGACCGTGTAACTCTGTGACCGGGTAACTCTGTGACGGGTAACTCTGTGACCGGGAACTCTGTGACCGGGTAACTCTGTGACCGGGTAACTCTGTGACCTGACCGGGTAACTCTGTGACCGGGTAACTCTGTGACCGGGTAACTCTGTGACCGGGTAACTCTGTGACCGGGTAACTCTGTAACTCTGTGACCATGTAACTATGTAACTATGTAACTCTGTGACCGTGTAACTATGTAACTCTGTGACCGTGTAACTATGTAACTCTGTGACCGTGTAACTATGTAACTATGTAACTCTGTGACCGTGTAACTATGTAACTCTGTGACCGTGTAACTATGTAACTCTGTGACCGTGTAACTCTGTGACCGTGTAACTCTGTGACCGTGTAACTATGTAACTATGTAACTCTGTGACCGTGTAACTATGTAACTATGTAACTCTGTGACCGTGTAACTATGTAACTCTGTGACCGTGTAACTATGTAACTCTGTGACCGTGTAACTATGTAACTATGTAACTCTGTGACCGTGTAACTATGTAACTCTGTGACCGTGTAACTATGTAACTCTGTGACCGTGTAACTATGTAACCGTGTAACTCTGTGACCATGTGACCGTGTAACTATGTGACCGTGTAACTATGTAACTCTGTGACCGTGTAACTCTGTGACCATGTGACCGGGTAACTCTGTGACCGGGTAACTCTGTGACCGTGTAACTCTGTGACCGGGTAACTCTGTGACCGGGTAACTCTGTGACCGGGTAACTCTGTGACCGGGTAACTCTGTGACCGGGTAACTCTGTGACCGGGTAACTCTGTGACCGGGTAACTCTGTAACTCTGTGACCATGTAACTATGTAACTATGTAACTCTGTGACCGTGTAACTATGTAACTCTGTGACCGTGTAACTATGTAACTCTGTGACCGTGTAACTATGTAACTATGTAACTCTGTGACCGTGTAACTATGTAACTCTGTGACCGTGTAACTATGTAACTCTGTGACCGTGTAACTCTGTGACCGTGTAACTCTGTGACCGTGTAACTCTGTAACTGTGTAACTCTGTGACCGTGTAACTCTGTGACCGTGTAACTCTGTGACCGTGTAACTCTGTGACCGTGTAACTCTGTGACCGTGTAACTCTGTGACCGTGTAACTCTGTGACCGTGTAACTCTGTGACCGTGTAACTCTGTGACCGTGTAACTCTGTGACCGTGTAACTCTGTGACCGTGTAACTCTGTGACCGTGTAACTCTGTGACCGTGTAACTCTGTGACCGTGTAACTCTGTGACCGTGTAACTCTGTGACCGTGTAACTCTGTGACCGTGTAACTCTGTGACCGTGTAACTCTGTGACCGTGTAACTCTGTGACCGTGTAACTCTGTGACCGTGTAACTCTGTGACCGTGTAACTCTGTGACCGTGTAACTCTGTGACCGTGTAACTCTGTGACCGTGTAACTCTGTGACCGTGTAACTCTGTGACCGTGTAACTCTGTGACCGTGTAACTCTGTGACCGTGTAACTCTGTGACCGTGTAACTCTGTGACCGTGTAACTCTGTGACCGTGTAACTCTGTGACCGTGTAACTCTGTGACCGTGTAAACTCTGTGACCGTGTAACTCTGTGACCGTGTAACTCTGTGACCGTGTAACTCTGTGACCGTGTAACTCTGTGACCGTGTAAACTCTGTGGACCGTGTAACTCTGTGACCGTGTAACTCTGTGACCGTGTAACTCTGTGGACCGTGTAACTCTGTGACCGTGTAACTCTGTGACCGTGTAACTCTGTGACCGTGTAACTCTGTGACCGTGTAACTCTGTGACCGTGTAACTCTGTGACCGTGTAACTCTGTGACCGTGTAACTCTGTGACCGTGTAACTCTGTGACCGTGTAACTCTGTGACCGTGTAACTCTGTGACCGTGTAACTCTGTGACCGTGTAACCTCTGTGACCGTGTAACTCTGTGACCGCTGTAACTCTGTTGACCGTGTAACTCTGTGACCGTGTAACTCTGTGACCGTGTAACTCTGTGACCGTGTAACTCTGTGACCGTGTAACTCTGGTGGACCGTGTAACTCTGTGACCGTGTAACTCTGTGACCGTGTAACTCTGTGACCGGTAACTTGGACCGTGTAACTCTGTAACTATGTAACTCTGTAACTCTGTGACCGTGTAACTCTGTGACCGTGTAACTATGTAACTATGTAACTCTGTGACCGTGTAACTATGTAACTCTGTGACCGTGTAACTCTGTGACCGTGTAACTATGTAACTCTGTGACCGTGTAACTCTGTGACCGTGTAACTATGTAACTCTGTGACCGTGTAACTCTGTGACCGTGTAACTCTGTAACTATGTAACTCTGTAACTCTGTGACCGTGTAACTATGTAACTATGTAACTCTGTGACCGTGTAACTCTGTGACCGTGTAACTATGTAACTATGTAACTCTGTGACCGTGTAACTATGTAACTCTGTGACCGTGTAACTATGTAACTCTGTGACCGTGTAACTATGTAACTCTGTGACCGTGTAACTATGTAACTATGTAACTCTGTGACCGTGTAACTATGTAACTCTGTGACCGTGTAACTCTGTAACTCTGTGACCATGTAACTATGTAACTATGTAACTCTGTGACCGTGTAACTATGTAACTCTGTGACCGTGTAACTATGTAACTATGTAACTCTGTGACCGTGTAACTATGTAACTATGTAACTCTGTGACCGTGTAACTATGTAACTCTGTGACCGTGTAACTCTGTAACTCTGTGACCGTGTAACTATGTAACTATGTAACTCTGTGACCGTGTAACTATGTAACTCTGTGACCGTGTAACTCTGTAACTCTGTGACCGTGTAACTATGTAACTCTGTGACCGTGTAACTATGTAACTCTGTGACCGTGTAACTCTGTAACTCTGTGACCGTGTAACTCTGTAACTCTGTGACCGTGTAACTATGTAACTATGTAACTCTGTGACCGTGTAACTCTGTGACCGTGTAACTATGTAACTCTGTGACCGTGTAACTATGTAACTCTGTGACCATGTAACTATGTAACTCTGTGACCGTGTAACTCTGTGACCGTGTAACTCTGTGACCGTAACTCTGTGACCGTGTAGTGACCGTGTAACTCTGTGACCGTGTAACTCTGTGACCGTGTAACTCTGTGACCGTGTAACTCTGTGACCGTGTAACTCTGTGACCGTGTAACTCTGTGACCGTGTAACTCTGTAACTATGTAACTCTGTAACTCTGTGACCGTGTAACTATGTAACTATGTAACTCTGTGACCGTGTAACTATGTAACTCTGTGACCGTGTAACTCTGTAACTCTGTGACCGTGTAACTATGTAACTATGTAACTCTGTGACCGTGTAACTCTGTGACCGTGTAACTATGTAACTATGTAACTCTGTGACCGTGTAACTATGTAACTCTGTAACTCTGTGACCGTGTAACTATGTAACTCTGTGACCGTGTAACTATGTAACTCTGTGACCGTGTAACTATGTAACTCTGTGACCGTGTAACTCTGTAACTATGTAACTCTGTGACCGTGTAACTATGTAACTCTGTGACCGTGTAACTATGTAACTCTGTGACCGTGTAACTATGTAACTCTGTGACCGTGTAACTATGTAACTCTGTGACCGTGTAACTCTGTGACCGTGTAACTCTGTGACCGTGTAACTATGTAACTCTGTAACTCTGTGACCGTGTAACTATGTAACTATGTAACTCTGTGACCGTGTAACTCTGTGACCGTGTAACTATGTAACTATGTAACTCTGTGACCGTGTAACTATGTAACTCTGTGACCGGTGGTAACTATGTAACTCTGTGACCGTGTAACTATGTAACTCTGTGACCGTGTAACTATGTAACTCTGTGACCGTGTAACTATGTAACTCTGGTGACCGTGTAACTCTGTGACCGTGTAACTCTGTGACCGTGTAACTATGTAACTATGTAACTCTGTGACCGGTAACTATGTAACTATGTAACTTCTGTGACCGTGTAACTATGTAACTCTGTGACCGTGTAACTATGTAACTCTGTGACCGTGTAACTATGTAACTCTGTGACCGTGTAACTATGTAACTCTGTTGACCGTGTAACTATGTAACTCTGTGACCGTGTAACTATGTAACTCTGTGACGTGTAACTTGTAACTCTGTGACCGTGTAACTCTGGACCGTGTACTCTTGACCGTGTAACTATGTAACTATGTAACTCTGTGACCGGTGTAACTATGTAACTATGTAACTCTGTGACCGTGTAACTATGTAACTCTGTGACCGTGTAACTCATGTAACTCTGTGACCGTGTAACTATGTAACCGTGTAACTCTGTGACCATGTGACCGTGTAACTATGTGACCGTGTAACTATGTAACTCTGTGACCGTGTAAACTCTGTGACCATGTGACCGGGTAACTCTGTGACGGGTAACTCTGTGACCGGGTAACTCTGTGACGGGTAACTCTGTGACCGGGTAACTCTGTGACCGGGTAACTCTGTGACCGGGGTAACTCTGTGACGGGTAACTCTGTGAACCGGGTAACTCTGTAACTCTGTGACCATGTAACTAGTAACTCTGTGACCGTGTAATATGTAACTCTGTGACCGTGTAACTATGTAACTATGTAACTCTGTGACCGTGTAACTATGTAACTATGTAACTCTGTGACCGTGTAACTATGTAACTCTGTGACCGTGTAACTCTGTAACTCTGTGACCGTGTAACTATGTAACTATGTAACTCTGTGGACCGTGTAACTATGTAACTCTGTGACCGTGTAACTCTGTAACTCTGTGACCGTGTAACTATGTAACTCTGTGACCGTGTAACTATGTAACTCTGTGACCGTGTAACTCTGTAACTCTGTGACCGTGTAACTATGTAACTCTGTGACCGTGTAACTATGTAACTCTGTGACCATGTAACTATGTAACTCTGTGACCGTGTAACTCTGTGACCGTGTAACTCTGTGACCGTGTAACTCTGTAACTCTGTGACCGTGTAACTATGTAACTATGTAACTCTGTGACCGTGTAACTCTGTGACCGTGTAACTATGTAACTATGTAACTCTGTGACCGTGTAACTATGTAACTCTGTGACCGGGTAACTCTGTGACCGGGTAACTCTGTGACCGGGTAACTCTGTGACCGGGTAACTCTGTGACCGGGTAACTCTGTGACCGGGTAACTCTGTGACCGGGTAACTCTGTGACCGGGTAACTCTGTGACCGGGTAACTCTGTGACCGGGTAACTCTGTGACCGGGTAACTCTGTGACCGGGTAACTCTGTGACCGGGTAACTCTGTGACCGGGTAACTCTGTAACTCTGTGACCATGTAACTATGTAACTCTGTGACCGTGTAACTATGTAACTCTGTGACCGTGTAACTATGTAACTATGTAACTCTGTGACCGTGTAACTATGTAACTATGTAACTCTGTGACCGTGTAACTATGTAACTCTGTGACCGTGTAACTCTGTAACTCTGTGACCGTGTAACTATGTAACTATGTAACTCTGTGACCGTGTAACTATGTAACTCTGTGACCGTGTAACTCTGTAACTCTGTGACCGTGTAACTATGTAACTCTGTGACCGTGTAACTATGTAACTCTGTGACCGTGTAACTCTGTAACTCTGTAACTCTGTGACCGTGTAACTATGTAACTCTGTGACCGTGTAACTATGTAACTCTGTGACCATGTAACTATGTAACTCTGTGACCGTGTAACTCTGTGACCGTGTAACTCTGTGACCGTGTAACTCTGTGACCGTGTAACTCTGTGACCGTGTAACTCTGTGACCGTGTAACTCTGTGACCGTGTAACTCTGTAACTATGTAACTCTGTAACTCTGTGACCGTGTAACTATGTAACTCTGTGACCGTGTAACTCTGTGACCGTGTAACTATGTAACTATGTAACTCTGTGACCGTGTAACTATGTAACTCTGTGACCGTGTAACTCTGTGACCGTGTAACTATGTAACTCTGTGACCGTGTAACTCTGTGACCGTGTAACTATGTAACTCTGTGACCGTGTAACTCTGTGACCGTGTAACTATGTAACTCTGTGACCGTGTAACTCTGTGACCGTGTAACTATGTAACTCTGTGACCGTGTAACTCTGTGACCGTGTAACTCTGTAACTATGTAACTCTGTAACTCTGTGACCGTGTAACTATGTAACTATGTAACTCTGTGACCGTGTAACTCTGTGACCGTGTAACTATGTAACTATGTAACTCTGTGACCGTGTAACTATGTAACTCTGTAACTCTGTGACCGTGTAACTATGTAACTCTGTGACCGTGTAACTCTGTGACCGTGTAACTCTGTGACCGTGTAACTATGTAACTCTGTGACCGTGTAACTATGTAACTATGTAACTCTGTGACCGTGTAACTATGTAACTCTGTGACCGTGTAACTATGTAACTCTGTGACCGTGTAACTCTGTGACCGTGTAACTCTGTGACCGTGTAACTATGTAACTATGTAACTCTGTGACCGTGTAACTATGTAACTATGTAACTCTGTGACCGTGTAACTATGTAACTCTGTGACCGTGTAACTATGTAACCGTGTAACTCTGTGACCATGTGACCGTGTAACTATGTAACTCTGTGACCGTGTAACTCTGTGACCGTGTAACTATGTGACCGTGTAACTATGTAACTCTGTGACCGTGTAACTCTGTGACCATGTGACCGGGTAACTCTGTGACCGGGTAACTCTGTGACCGGGTAACTCTGTGACCGGGTAACTCTGTGACCGGGTAACTCTGTGACCGGGTAACTCTGTGACCGGGTAACTCTGTGACCGGGTAACTCTGTGACCGGGTAACTCTGTGACCGGGTAACTCTGTGACCGGGTAACTCTGTGACCGGGTAACTCTGGTCACAGGACACCGAGCAGCAGGACAGAGGGGATAATAAGGACAGACTTACCTGAGAGAAGAGAAGGGGGCTCACACTGTGGGAGGAGACAGCTAATGCACTGAAGGCACGTGCCAGGGCACACAGCGCCATCTTGTGTGAAGATATGGAGGTGCCTACAGGAAACGCAAACAATTCACTCACCTACAATATACACACACCCTCCTACTGCCCCAGCCTTACCCATAAATACCCTTCCCAATATATCCCTTGCCTGCCCCCACCCCCCAATATATCCCTCCCCTGCCCCCCAATATATCCCTCCCATGCCCCCGCCCTACCCAATATATCCCTCCCCTGCCCCCGCCCTACCAATATATCCCTTCCCTGCCCCCGCCCCCCAATATATCCCTCCCCTGCCCCCCAATATATCCCTCCCATGCCCTCCCCCAAATATATCCCTCCCCTGCCCCCCCCAAATATATCCTTCCCCTGCCCCCCCCCAAATATATCCTTCCCCTGCCCCCCCCAAATATATCCCTCCCCTGCCCCGCCAAATATATCCCTCCCCTGCCCCCCCCAAATATATCCCTCCCCTGCCCCCCCCAAATATATCCTTCCCCTGCCTCCGCCCTACCCAATCTATCCCTCCCCTGCCCCCCCCCAAATATATCCCTCCCCTGCCTCCGCCCTACCCAATATATCCCTCCCCTGCCCCCGCCCCAATATATCCCTCCCCTGCCCCCGCCCCCCAATATATCCCTTCTAAGTTTTGCCCTACAGGTGGCTACACACATGGCGATTTCCGATCTACAAGGTTGTACAATTGGCCACACACCGTCACTCACCGACTCGCCCTACGCGCACCGACTCGCCCTACGCGCACCGACTCGCCCTACGCGCACCGACTCGCCCTACGCGCACCGACTCGCCCTACGCGCACCGACTCGCCCTACGCTCACCGACTCGCCCTACGCGCACCGACTCGCCCTACGCTCACCGACTCGCCCTACGCGCACCGACTCGCCCTACGCTCACCGACTCGCCCTACGCGCACCGACTCGCCCTACGCTCACCGACTCGCCCTACGCGCACCGACTCGCCCTACGCGCACCGACTCGCCCTACAGGCACCGACTCGCCCTACGCTCACCGACTCGCCCTACGCGCACCGACTCGCCCTACAGGCAGAAGTTTATAAGTAGAAGTGCCCCCATACAGTCTGGGGGGAATTCCAACATAACTGCCTGGTTTGGGGGCAGTGAGAGCAACATGTTACCCCTGAGCTACAGGTGGGGGATCCCTGGCCCAACACATGCCCCCCACATACCCCACTTTCTGCCCCAAACACTCCCCTTTACAGCCCTTCCTTTGCCCCCACTCCCCCTTTCCCCTCAACTTACCCTTCTCCAGTTCCCTTTAGCCACACGGTGTCACTCTGCTTCCCTTGGCGCAGCTTATAGACGTCACACCATTTATACTCAAGCCTCGCTTTCAATCTGCGTCCCCTGCAGCATGGCGTCTGCTTGCCATCCACAATATGGCACCCGGTGACGCTGGCGGGTACAGTAAAGCCAACATGGCGGTGACGTGACATTCCCGCTGCGGGTGCCCCTCCCAACATGGCGGTGACGTGACATTCCCGCTGCGGGTGCCCCTCCCAACATGGCGGTGACGTGACATTCCCGCTGCGGGTGCCCCTCCCAACATGGCGTCGGCAGCAGTGACAGCGCAACACGTGACCAGGGAGCCGGCGGATGACAACAATGTGGCGCAGAGGATTGTGGGATAGCTGAAGAGCCAGAAGGGAGGAGGATCCCGATCTGCCCCAGGAAGGGAGACTGATTCACTATTACCCCCGCCGGAACGGTAATTACCCCACGTACCCGTCACGGTAACCCCCAGGGAAAGGCAGTTACCCCTGTAGCACGGATAATAAGCCAATTACCCTACTTCTTCCATAAATACCCCAATAATAACACCAGGGAGGGCAATTACGCCATGTACCCTCTATATTACCCCATGTACCCTCTATATTACCCCATGTACCCTCTATATTACCCCATGTACCCTCTATATTACCCCATGTACCCTCTATATTACCCCATGTACCCTCTATATTACCCCATGTACCCTCTATATTACCCCATGTACCCTCTATATTACCCCATGTACCCTCTATATTACCCCATGTACCTTCTATATTACCCCATGTACCCTCTATATTACCCCATGTACCCTCTATATTACCCCATGTACCCTCTATATTACCCCATGTACCCTCTATATTACCCCATGTACCCTCTATATTACCCCATGTACCCTCTATATTACCCCGGGGAGAGGCAATTATACCTGCGCCTCTTATACTATTGTAATACCCCCCCAATAACGTCATTAACCTCTGTCTTATATAGGGATCTGTAATTGCCCCTTGTAACTAATAGCCCCACAGAGCAGGTAATTACCCCTGTACTGTCTGATACACTTGTAACTAATAGCCCCACAGAGCAGGTAATTGCCCCTGTACTGTCTGATACACTTGTAACTAATAGCCCCACAGAGCAGGTAATTGCCCCTGTACTGTCTGATAGACTTGTAACTAATAGCCCCACAGAGCAGGTAATTGCCCCTGTACTGTCTGATAGACTTGTAACTAATAGCCCCACAGAGCAGGTAATTACCCCTGTACTGTCTGATAGACTTGTAACTAATAGCCCCACAGAGCAGGTAATTACCCCTGTACTGTCTGATAGACTTGTAACTAATAGCCCCACAGAGCAGGTAATTACCCCTGTACTGTCTGATACACTTGTAACTAATAGCCCCACAGAGCAGGTAATTGCCCCTGTACTGTATGATAGACTTGTAACTAATAGCCCCACAGAGCAGGTAATTACCCCTGTACTGTCTGATACACTTGTAACTAATAGCCCCACAGAGCAGGTAATTGCCCCTGTACTGTCTGATAGACTTGTAACTAATAGCCCCACAGAGCAGGTAATTGCCCCTGTACTGTCTGATACACTTGTAACTAATAGCCCCACAGAGCAGGTAATTACCCCTGTACTGTCTGATAGACTTGTAACTAATAGCCCCACAGAGCAGGTAATTGCCCCTGTACTGTCTGATAGACTTGTAACTAATAGCCCCACAGAGCAGGTAATTGCCCCTGTACTGTCTGATACACTTGTAACTAATAGCCCCACAGAGCAGGTAATTACCCCTGTACTGTCTGATACACTTGTAACTAATAGCCCCACAGAGCAGGTAATTGCCCCTGTACTGTCTGATACACTTGTAACTAATAGCCCCACAGAGCAGGTAATTGCCCCTGTACTGTCTGATAGACTTGTAACTAATAGCCCCACAGAGCAGGTAATTGCCCCTGTACTGTCTGATAGACTTGTAACTAATAGCCCCACAGAGCAGGTAATTGCCCCTGTACTGTCTGATAGACTTGTAACTAATAGCCGCACAGAGCAGGTAATTGCCCCTGTACTGTCTGATAGACTTGTAACTAATAGCCGCACAGAGCAGGTAATTGCCCCTGTACTGTCTGATAGACTTGTAACTAATAGCCCCACAGAGCAGGTAATTGCCCCTGTACTGTCTGATAGACTTGTAACTAATAGCCCCACAGAGCAGGTAATTGCCCCTGTACTGTCTGATAGACTTGTAACTAATAGCCCCACAGAGCAGGTAATTGCCCCTGTACTGTCTGATACACTTGTAACTAATAGCCCCACAGAGCAGGTAATTGCCCCTGTACTGTCTGATAGACTTGTAAACTAATAGCCCCACAGAGCAGGTAATTACCCCTGTACTGTCTGATAGACTTGTAACTAATAGCCCCACAGAGCAGGTAATTGCCCCTGTACTGTCTGATACACTTGTAACTAATAGCCCCACAGAGCAGGTAATTACCCCTGTACTGTCTGATAGACTTGTAACTAATAGCCCCACAGAGCAGGTAATTACCCCTGTACTGTCTGATAGACTTGTAACTAATAGCCCCACAGAGCAGGTAATTGCCCCTGTACTGTCTGATAGACTTGTAACTAATAGCCCCACAGAGCAGGTAATTGCCCCTGTACTGTCTGATACACTTGTAACTAATAGCCCCACAGAGCAGGTAATTGCCCCTGTACTGTCTGATAGACTTGTAACTAATAGCCCCACAGAGCAGGTAATTGCCCCTGTACTGTCTGATAGACTTGTAACGAATAGCCCCACAGAGCAGGTAATTACCCCTGTACTGTCTGATACACTTGTAACTAATAGCCCCACAGAGCAGGTAATTGCCCCTGTACTGTCTGATACACTTGTAACTAATAGCCCCACAGAGCAGGTAATTGCCCCCTGTACTGTCTGATAGACTTGTAACTAATAGCCCCACAGAGCAGGTAATTGCCCCTGTACTGTCTGATAGACTTGTAACTAATAGCCCCACAGAGCAGGTAATTACCCCTGTACTGTCTGATACACTTGTAACTAATAGCCCCACAGAGCAGGTAATTGCCCCTGTACTGTCTGATAGACTTGTAACTAATAGCCCCACAGAGCAGGTAATTACCCCTGTACTGTCTGATACACTTGTAACTAATAGCCCCACAGAGCAGGTAATTGCCCCTGTACTGTCTGATACACTTGTAACTAATAGCCCCACAGAGCAGGTAATTGCCCCTGTACTGTCTGATACACTTGTAACTAATAGCCCCACAGAGCAGGTAATTGCCCCTGTACTGTCTGATAGACTTGTAACTAATAGCCCCACAGAGCAGGTAATTGCCCTGTACTGTCTGATAGACTTGTAACTAATAGCCCCACAGAGCAGGTATTTACCCCTGTACTGTCTGATAGACTTGTAACTAATAGCCCCACAGAGCAGGTAATTGCCCCTGTACTGTCTGATACACTTGTAACTAATAGCCCCACAGAGCAGGTAATTGCCCCTGTACTGTCTGATAGACTTGTAACTAATAGCCCCACAGAGCAGGTAATTGCCCCTGTACTGTCTGATAGACTTGTAACTAATAGCCCCACAGAGCAGGTAATTGCCCCTGTACTGTCTGATAGACTTGTAACTAATAGCCCCACAGAGTAGGTAATTGCCCCTGTACTGTCTGATACACTTGTAACTAATAGCCCCACAGAGCAGGTAATTGCCCCTGTACTGTCTGATAGACTTGTAACTAATAGCCCCACAGAGCAGGTAATTGCCCCTGTACTGTCTGATACACTTGTAACTAATAGCCCCACAGAGCAGGTAATTACCCCTGTACTGTCTGATAGACTTGTAACTAATAGCCCCACAGAGCAGGTAATTGCCCCTGTACTGTCTGATACACTTGTAACTAATAGCCCCACAGAGCAGGTAATTGCCCCTGTACTGTCTGATAGACTTGTAACTAATAGCCCCACAGAGCAGGTAATTGCCCCTGTACTGTCTGATAGACTTGTAACTAATAGCCCCACAGAGCAGGTAATTACCCCTGTACTGTCTGATAGACTTGTAACTAATAGCCCCCACAGAGCAGGTAATTGCCCCTGTACTGTCTGATAGACTTGTAAACTAATAGCCCCACAGAGCAGGTAATTACCCCTGTACTGTCTGATAGACTTGTAACTAATAGCCCCACAGAGCAGGTAATTGCCCCTGTACTGTCTGATAGACTTGTAACTAATAGCCCCACAGAGCAGGTAATTGCCCCTGTACTGTCTGATACACTTGTAACTAATAGCCCCACAGAGCAGGTAATTGCCCCTGTACTGTCTGATAGACTTGTAACTAATAGCCCCACAGAGCAGGTAATTGCCCCTGTACTGTCTGATACACTTGTAACTAATAGCCCCACAGAGCAGGTAATTGCCCTGTACTGTCTGATACACTTGTAACTAATAGCCCCACAGAGCAGGTAATTGCCCCTGTACTGTCTGATACACTTGTAACTAATAGCCCCACAGAGCAGGTAATTGCCCCTGTACTGTCTGATAGACTTGTAACTAATAGCCCCACAGAGCAGGTAATTGCCCCTGTACTGTCTGATACACTTGTAACTAATAGCCCCACAGAGCAGGTAATTACCCCTGTACTGTCTGATAGACTTGTAACTAATAGCCCCACAGAGCAGGTAATTACCCCTGTACTGTCTGATAGACTTGTAACTAATAGCCCCACAGAGCAGGTAATTGCCCCTGTACTGTCTGATACACTTGTAACTAATAGCCCCACAGAGCAGGTAATTGCCCCTGTACTGTCTGATAGACTTGTAACTAATAGCCCCACAGAGCAGGTAATTGCCCCTGTACTGTCTGATAGACTTGTAACTAATAGCCCCACAGAGCAGGTAATTGCCCCTGTACTGTCTGATAGACTTGTAACTAATAGCCCCACAGAGCAGGTATTTACCCCTGTACTGTCTGATAGACTTGTAACTAATAGCCCCACAGAGCAGGTAATTGCCCCTGTACTGTCTGATAGACTTGTAACTAATAGCCCCACAGAGTAGGTAATTGCCCCTGTACTGTCTGATACACTTGTAACTAATAGCCCCACAGAGCAGGTAATTGCCCCTGTACTGTCTGATACACTTGTAACTAATAGCCCCACAGAGCAGGTAATTGCCCCTGTACTGTCTGATAGACTTGTAACTAATAGCCCCACAGAGCAGGTAATTGCCCCTGTACTGTCTGATAGACTTGTAACTAATAGCCCCACAGAGCAGGTAATTGCCCCTGTACTGTACTGAGGGGAGGGGTTAGAGTGCAGCAGTGAGACCCTGGGGGGCAGTGCTGGGGGGGATATTGAGGTACTGAGGGGAGGGGTTAGAGTGCAGCAGTGAGACCCTGGGGGGGCAGTGCTGGGGGGATTATTGAGGGTACTGAGGGGAGGGGTTAGAGTGCAGCAGTGAGACCCTGGGGGGCAGTGGCTGGGGGGGGATATTGAGGTACTGAGGGGAGGGGTTAGAGTGCAGCAGTGAGACCCTGGGGGGCAGTGCTGGGGGGATATTGAGGTACTGAGGGGAGGGGTTAGAGTGCAGCAGTGAGCCCTGGGGGGCAGTGCTGGGGGGGATATTGAGGGTACTGAGGGGAGGGGTTAGAGTGCAGCAGTGAGACCCTGGGGGGCAGTGCTGGGGGGGGATATTGAGGTACTGAGGGAGGGGTTAGAGTGCAGCAGTGAGACCCTGGGGGGGCAGTGCTGGGGGGGATATTGAGGTACTGAGGGGAGGGGTTAGAGTGCAGCAGTGAGACCCTGGGGGCAGTGCTGGGGGGGGATATTGAGGTACTGAGGGGAGGGGTTAGAGTGCAGCAGTGAGACCCTGGGGGGCAGTGCTGGGGGGGATATTGAGGTACTGAGGGGAGGGGTTAGAGTGCAGCAGTGAGACCCTGGGGGGCAGTGCTGGGGGGATATTGAGGTACTGAGGGGAGGGGTTAGAGTGCAGCAGTGAGACCCTGGGGGGGCAAGTGCTGGGGGGGATATTGAGGTACTGAGGGGAGGAGTTAGAGTGGCAGCAGTGAGACCCTGGGGGGCAGTGCTGGGGGGGATATTGAGGTACTGAGGGGAGGGGTTAGAGTGCAGCAGTGAGACCCTGGGGGGCAGTGCTGGGGGGGATATTGAGGTACTGAGGGGAGGGGTTAGAGTGCAGCAGTGAGACCCTGGGGGGCAGTGCTGGGGGGGATATTGAGGTACTGAGGGGAGGGGTTAGAGTGCAGCAGTGAGACCCTGGGGGCAGTGCTGGGGGGATATTGAGGTACTGAGGGGAGGGGTTAGAGTGCAGCAGTGAGACCCTTGGGGGGGCAGTGCTGGGGGGGATATTGAGGTACTGAGGGGAGGGGTTAGAGTGCAGCAGTGAGACCCTGGGGGGCAGTGCTGGGGGGATATTGAGGTACTGAGGGGAGGGGTTAGAGTGCAGCAGTGAGACCCTGGGGGGCAGTGCTGGGGGGGATATTGAGGTACTGAGGGGAGGGGTTAGAGTGCAGCAGTGAGACCCTGGGGGGCAGTGCTGGGGGGGATATTGAGGTACTGAGGGGAGGGGTTAGAGTGCAGGCAGTGGGGAAGTGGGGTGTTGGGGGGCAGTGTAGGGGTGGGGGAAGTGGGGTGTTGGGGGGGCAGTGTAGGGGTGGGGGAAGTGGGGTGTTGGGGGGCAGTGCAGGGTGGGGAGTGGGGTGTTGGGGGGCAGTGCAGGGGTGGGAAGTGGGGTGTTGGGGGGCAGTGCAGGGGTGGGGGGAAGTGGGGTGTTGGGGGGGGCAGTGCAGGGGTGGGGAAGTGGGGTGTTGGGGGGGCAGTGCAGGGGTGGGGAAGTGGGGTGTTGGGGGGCAGTGCAGGGGTGGGGGAAGTGGGTGTTGGGGGGGCAGTGCAGGGGTGGGGAGTGGGGTGTTGGGGGGGGCAGTGCAGGGGTGGGGAAGTGGGTGTTGGGGGGGCAGTGCAGGGGTGGGGGAAGTAGGGTGTTGGGGGGGCAGTGCAGGGGTGGGGGAAGTGGGGTGTTTGGGGGGCAGTGCAGGGGTGGGGAAGTGGGGTGTTGGGGGGCAGTGCAGGGGTGGGGGGAAGTAGGGGTGTTGGGGGGGCAGTGCAGGGGTGGGGGAAGTGGGGTGTTGGGGGGCAGTGCAGGGGTGGGGAGTGGGGTGTTGGGGGCAGTCAGGGGTGGGGGAAGTGGGTGTTGGGGGGGCAGTGCAGGGGGTGGGGAAGTAGGGTGTTGGGGGGGCAGTGCAGGGGGTTTGGGAAGTGGGGTGCTGGGGGGGCAGTGCAGGGGTGGGGGAAGTGGGGTGTTGGGGGGCAGTGCAGGGGTGGGGGAAGTGGGGTGCTGGGGGGGCAGTGCAGGGGTGGGGGAAGTGGGGTGTTGGGGGGGCAGTGCAGGGGTGGGGGAAGTGGGGTGCTGGGGGGCAGTGCAGGGGTGGGGGAAGTGGGGTGTTGGGGGGCAGTGCAGGGGTGGGGGAAGTGGGGTGCTGGGGGGCAGTGCAGGGGTGGGGAAGTGGGGTGTTGGGGGGGCAGTGCAGGGGTGGGGAAGTGGGGTGTTGGGGGGGCAGTGCAGGGGTGGGGGGAGTGGGGTGTTGGGGGGGCAGTTGCAGGGGTGGGGAAGTAGGGTGCTGGGGGGCAGTGCAGGGGTGGGGGAAGTGGGGTGTTGGGGGGGCAGTGCAGGGGTGGGGGAAGTGGGGTGCTGGGGGGGCAGTGCAGGGGTGGGGGAAGTGGGGTGTTGGGGGGCAGTGCAGGGGTGGGGGAAGTAGGGTGCTGGGGGGTGCCTATGGGAAGATGGGGGAGTGCTGCAGAGAGAGTGCATGAGGGGCGGGGCACACAGACAGGGGGAGGAGACAGTCGGATGCTGCACTCTAAGGGCAGGTGCAGTCTCCATCTCTGCAGCAGCAGCAGCTCCGGAAGCTTCTGTACGAGCCCCACCCTGAGGGAACTGCCCCCCATATCCCCCCTCCCACACAGACTGACAAGGTGGGTGTAGTCCTGCCGGGGAGCTGGGGGGGTAGCGCTGAGTGGGTTGCTGGGTGAGGGTTGTACCTGGCGACCTTGGGGAGATATTAACCCCTGCTGTGCCTGAGGGACTGGAGCTCCTGTTATTTCTGCCAATTGTGTTATTATTGTGCTGCGTGTGGGGCAGTGTCGCTGCTCTCCCCCCTTGTGTTCCCTGTGTGGGTGCTGGGGGGTTCCCTCTGATTTATACACTGCTGCGTGGGTGCTGGGGGGCTTCCCTCTGATTTATACACTGCTGTGTGGGTGCTTGGGGGCTTCCCTCTGATTTATACACTGCTGTGTGGGTCTGCTGGGGGGGCTTCCCTCTGATTTATACACTGCTGTGTGGGTGCTGCTGGGGGGCTTCCTCTGATTTATACACTGCTGTGTGGTGCTGCTGGGGGCTTTCTGATTATACACTGCTGTGTGGGTGCTGGGGGGTTAACTCTGATTTATACACTGCTGTGTGGGTGCTGCTGGGGGGCTTCCTCTGATTTATACACTGCTGTGTTGGGTGCCTGCTGGGGGGGTCCTCTGATTTATACACTGCTGTGTGGGTGCTGCTGGGGGGCTCCCTCTGATTTATACACTGCTGTGTGGGTGCTGGGGGGGCTTCCCTCTGATTTATACACTGCTGTGTGGGTGCTGGGGGGGCTTCCTCTGATTTATACACTGCTGTGTGGGTGCTGGGGGGCTTCCTCTGATTTATACACTGCTGTGTGGGTGCTGGGGGGGCTTCCCTCTGATTTATACACTGCTGTGTGGGTGCTGGGGGGGCTTTCCTTGATTTATACACTGCTGTGTGGGTGCTGCTGGGGGGGCTCCCTCTGATTTATACACTGCTGTGTGGGTGCTGCTGAGGGGCTCCCTCTGATTTAATACACTGCTGTGTGGTGCTGGGGGTGTTCCCTCTGATTTATACACTGCTGTGTGGTGCTGCTGGGCGCGTTCCCTCTGATTTATACACTGCTGTGTGGGTGCTGGGGGGCTTCCCTCTGATTTATAACACTGCTGTGTGGGTGCTGGGGGCTTCCCTCTGATTTATACACTGCTGTGGGTGCTGGGGGGCTTCCCTCTGATTTTATACACTGCTGTGTGGGTGCTGCTTGGGGGCTTCCCTCTGATTTATACACTGCTGTGTGGGTGCTGCTGGGGGGGCTCCCTCTGATTTATACACTGCTGTGTGGGTGCTGCTGAGGGGGCTCCCTCTGATTTATACACTGCTGTGTGGGTGCTGGGGGGCTTCCCTCTGATTTATACACTGCTGTGTGGGTGCTGCTGAGGCTCCCTCTGATTTATACACTGCTGTGTGGGTGCTGGGGGGCTTCCCTCTGATTATACACTGCTGTGGGTGCTGGGGTTCCCTCTGATTTATACACTGCGTGTGGGTGCTGCTGGGGGGGCTCCCTCTGATTTATACACTGCTGTGTGGGTGCTGCTGGGGGCTTCCCTCTGATTTATACACTGCTGTGTGGGTGCTGCTGGGGGGGGCTTCCCTCTGATTTATACACTGCTGTGTGGGTGCTGGGGGTTCCCTCTGATTTATACACTGCTGTGTGGGTGCTGGGGGGCTTCCCTCTGATTTATACACTGCTGTGTGGGTGCTGGGGGGCTTCCCTCTGATTTATACACTGCTGTGTGGGTGCTGGGGGGCTTCCCTCTGATTTAATACACTGCTGTGTGGGTGCTGGGGGCTTCCCTCTGATTTATACACTGCTGTGTGGTGCTGCTGGGGGCTCCCTCTGATTTATACACTGCTGTGTGGGTGCTGGGGGTTCCCTCTGATTTATAACACTGCTGTGTGGGTGCTGCTGGGGGGGCTCCCTCTGTTTATACACTGCTGTGTGGGTGCTGGGGGGCTTCCCTCTGATTATACACTGCTGTGTGGGTGCTGGGGGGGGGGCTTCCCTCTGATTTATACAGCTGCTGTGGGTGCTGGGGGGGGGGCTTCCCTCTGATTTATACACTGCTGTGTGGGTGCTGGGGGGCTTCCCTCTGATTTATACACTGCTGTGTGGGTGCTGCTGGGGGGGGGGCTTCCCTCTGATTTATACACTGCTGTGTGGGTGCTGGGGGGCTTCCCTCTGATTTATACACTGCTGTGTGGGTGCTGGGGGGCTATATACCTGTACTATAAACTAGCTGGGGGCCAACACTAACTTTATGGATTATTGTGATTATATTCCTGTACTATAAACTAGCTGGGGGCCAAAACTAACTCTATGGATTATTGTGATTATATTCCTGTACTATAAACTAGCTGGGGGCCAAAACTAACTCTATGGATTATAGTGATTATATTCCTGTACTATAAACTAGCCGGGGGCCAACACTAACTCTATGGATTATAGTGATTATATTCCTGTACTATAAACTAGCCAGGGGCCAAAACTAACTCTATGGATTATAGTGATTATATTCCTGTACTATAAACTAGCCGGGGGCCAACACTAACTCTGTACCCCTGCTGGTTACAATTTATACCTGGCCCCTCCCACAGACCTCATTCTGTGTCTGGGCCTCTCCCCTGAAGCTTATTCTGTACCCCTGATCTTTCCCCATGCAAGTTATTGTGTATGTCTGGCCCCTCCCCCTGCTAGTTATTGTGTGCCTCAAGCCCCTGCCCCTGCTGGTTATTGTGTGCCTCAAGCCCCTCCCTCTGCTGTTTATTGTGTGTCTCAAGCCCCTCCCCCTGCTGGTTATTGTGTGTCTCAAGCCCCTCCCCCTGCTGGTTATTGTGTATGTCTGGCCCCTCCCCCTTTTGGTTATGCCATGCCTCAAGCCCCTCCCCCTGCTGCCTGTATATACTGGGGGGCCTGAGCTTCTCTCCCCTTTCCCCCAGCATGTCAGTAATAATGTACCCGCGGGAGGAGAAGCTGGACAAGCTGTCCCAGGAGGAGATCATCTCCAACACCAAGCTGGTCATGCAGGGCCTGGAGGCTCTCCGCAACGAGCACAACTCCATCCTGCACAGCCTCCTGGAGACCATCAAGTGCCTGAAGAAGGACGAGGAGGCCAACCTGGTGCATGAGAAGTCCAGCCTCCTGCGCAAGTCTGTGGAGATGATTGAACTGGGCCTTGGGGAGGCGCAGGTGAGTAGCCAGGGGTACTGAGGGGGTTGCTAGGTGAGTAGCCAGGGGTACTGAGGGGGTTGCTAGGTGAGTAGCCAGGGGTACTGAGGGGGTTGCTAGGTGAGTAGATGGGGGATACTGAGCAGGTTGCTAGGTGAGTAGCCAGGGGTACTGAGGGGGTTGCTAGGTGAGTAGCCGGGGGTACTGAGGGGTTGCTAGGTGAGTAGCCGGGGGTACTGAGGGGTTACTAGGTGAGTAGTAACTGGGGGTACTGAGGGGGTTGCTAGGTGAGTAGCCGGGGGTACTGAGGGGGTTACTAGGTGAGTAGCTGGGGGTACTGAGGGGTTTGCTAGGTGAGTAGCCCGGGGGTACTGAGGGGGTTACTAGGTGAGTAGCCGGGGGTACTGAGGGGGGTTGCTAGGTGAGTAGCCGGGGGTACTGAGGGGGTTGCTAGGTGAGTAGCCGGGGGTACTGAGGGGGTTGCTAGGTGAGTAGCCGGGGGTACTGAGAGGTTGCTAGGTGAGTAGACGGGGGATACTGAGCAGGTTGCTAGGTGAGTAGCCGGGGGTACTGAGGGGGTTGCTAGGTGAGTAGATGGGGGATACTGAGGGGGTTGCTAGGTGAGTAGACGGGGATACTGAGCAGGTTGCTAGGTGAGTAGCCCGGGGGTACTGAGGGGGTTGCTAGGTGAGTAGTGAGGGGCGGGGCTTGGAAGCTGATAGGGGGGCATAAGCCCAGTTAGGGGGGGACATGCTGAGGGCGGAGCCGGGTGGAAAGGAGAATAGACAAGTGGAGCACAGGAAGCTAACGGGATATGTTTGTGTAACGCTATTGGCTGCAGCTCATGATGGCGCTGTCCAATCACCTGACGGCGGTGGAGTCGGAGAAGCAGAAGCTGCGGGCCCAGGTGAGGCGGCTGTGCCAGGAGAACCAGTGGCTACGGGACGAGTTGGCCAACACTCAGCAGAAGCTGCAGCACAGCGAGCAGAACGTGGCGCAACTGGAGGAGGAGAAGAAGCACCTGGAGTTCATGAACCAACTGAAGAAGTACGACGAGGATGTGTCGCCCACGGTAACGTATGGCTCCGCCCCCAGCTTGCCCCGCCTACACATGCTGTGCTTACCCCTTCCATTAACCGTCACCATAGCAACCCGTCAGCCAGGCAAGTCCCTGCTTTAGGTAAATAACCCTCCCAGATCCGCCCCCCAGTCTCTATTTGCACCAACTGCAGTACAGTGGGTATAACTTGCCTGCCTCTGATTGGGCGAATCCAGGAAACCAATCGGGCGCTGGCCCTAAAAGCAGCAATGAAGGATAAAGGGGAAGCTAGACCAGTTTAACTATAGATATGGGCCAATCCCAGTCCCTCGGGTCTGTGAGCAACAGGAGCCTCAGTCAGGCAAAGCGGCTGGTTAACTTGCCCTTTATTATCTGCTAAAACTGATATACGGAACTGAAACCCTCACAGGCTGCTGCTATAGGGAGCCCATTATACACTGTATATATATATATATAGGGAGCCCATTATACACTGTGTATATATATATATATAGGGAGCCCATTATACACTGTATATATATATAGGGAGCCCATTATACACTATATATATATATATATATATATATATATATATATATATATATATATATATATAGGGAGCCCATTATACACTGTGTGTATATATATATATATATATATATATATAGGGAGCCCATTATACACTGTGTATATATATATATATATATATATATATAGGGAGCCCATTATACACTGTGTATATATATATATAGGGAGCCCATTATACACTGTATATATATATATAGGGAGCCCATTATACACTGTGTATATATATATATATATATAGGGAGCCCATTATACACTGTATGTATATATATATAGGGAGCCCATTATACACTGTATGTATATATATATAGGGAGCCCATTATACACTGTATATATATATATAGGGTATGGATATTGATTATTCAGCCATGTGTTACAGGTAACCTATTGTTTGGGGCCTAAGTCCTGTGGTTCCCCTTTGTAGGAGGAGAAAGAGGGGGACCCTGCTAGCCCCCTGACTGCTGAGCCCCCTTACACCCCAATCTGTGCCCTTATTCTCTCCCTGTGGTTCCCCTTTGTAGGAGGAGAAAGAGGGGGACCCTGCTAGCCCCCTGACTGCTGAGCCCCCTTACACCCCAATCTGTGCCCTTATTCTCTCCCTGTGGTTCCCCTTTGTAGGAGGAGAAAGAGGGGGACCCTGCTAGCCCCCTGACTGCTGAGCCCCCTTACACCCCAATCTGTGCCCTTATTCTCTCCCTGTGGTTCCCCTTTGTAGGAGGAGAAAGAGGGGGACCCTGCCAAAGACAGTCTGGATGAGCTGTTTCCCAATGAGGAGGATGATTCCGGCCAAGGAAGTGAGTATTTCATGCAGTATTTTCCTGGGGATCTGGGGACACACTCACACTCACACTCACGTATGTACATTCCCAGCCCGAGTCCATGTATGCGTTTCACCCCTGGCTTTGCACTTACTGGGGCACAAACCCCTATTCAGATCCTGTTGTTGTCCCCCCCCCCCTGCTTGAGTGCAGCCGTATGTGCCCCTACCACTCTGCTCTCTCCATGACTAGTTCCCCCCCCCCCCCCCCCGCCCCGGTGCAGCCTTATGTGCCCCTACCACTCTGCTCTCTCCATGACTAGTTCCCCCCCCCCCCCCCCCCCGCCCCGGTGCAGCCTTATGTGCCCCTACCACTCTGCTCTCTCCATGACTAGTTCCCCCCCCCCCCCCGCCCCGGTGCAGCCGTATGTGCCCCCGACCACTCTGCTCTCTCCATGACTAGTTCCCCCCCCCCCGCCCGGTGCAGCCGTATGTGCCCCTACCACTCTGCTCTCTCCATGACTAGTTCCCCCCCCCCCCCCCGCCCCGGTGCAGCCGTATGTGCCCCTACCACTCTGCTCTCTCCATGACTAGTTCCCCCCCCGCCCCGGTGCAGCCGTATGTGCCCCTACCACTCTGCTCTCTCCATGACTAGTTCCCCCCCCCCCCCGCCCCGGTGCAGCCGTATGTGCCCCTACCACTCTGCTCTCTCCATGACTAGTTCCCCCCCCCCACCCCGGTGCAGCCGTATGTGCCCCGACCACTCTGCTCTCTCCATGACTAGTTCCCCCCCCCTGCCCCGGTGCAGCCGTATGTGCCCCTACCACTCTGCTCTCTCCATGACTAGTTCCCCCGCCCCGGTGTAGCCGTATGTGCCCCTACCACTCTGCTCTCTCCATGACTAGTTCCCCCGCCCCGGTGTAGCCGTATGTGCCCCTACCACTCTGCTCTCTCCATGACTAGTTCCCCCGCCCCGGTGCAGCCGTATGTGCCCCTACCACTCTGCTCTCTCCATGACTAGTTCCCCCGCCCCGGTGTAGCCGTATGTGCCCCTACCACTCTGCTCTCTCCATGGACTAGTTCCCCCGCCCCGGTGTAGCCGTATGTGCCCCTACCACTCTGCTCTCTCCATGACTAGTTCCCCCCCCTGCCCCGGTGCAGCCGTATGTGCCCCTACCACTCTGCTCTCTCCATGACTAGTTCCCCCGCCCCGGTGTAGCCGTATGTGCCCCTACCACTCTGCTCTCTCCATGACTAGTTCCCCCGCCCCGGTGTAGCCGTATGTGCCCCTACCACTCTGCTCTCTCCATGACTAGTTCCCCCCCTGCCCCGGTGCAGCCGTATGTACCCCTACCACTCTGCTCTCTCCATGACTAGTTCCCCCCCCCCCCTGCCCCGGTGCAAGCCGGTATTGTGCCCCTACCACTCTGCTCTCTCCCATGACTAGTTCTCCCCCCCCCTGCCCCGGTGCAGCCGTATGTGCCCCTACCACTCTGCTCTCTCCATGACTAGTTCCCCCGCCCGGTGTAAGCCGTATTGTGCCCTACCACTCTGCTCTCTCCATGACTAGTTCCCCCCCTGCCCCGGTGCAGCCGATGTGCCCCTACCACTCTGCTCTCTCCATGACTAGTTCCCCCCGCCCCGGTTGTAGCCGTATGTGCCCCTACCACTCTGCTCTCTCCATGACTAGTTCCCCCCCCTGCCCCGGTGGCAGCCGTATGTGCCCCTACCACTCTGCTCTCTCCATGACTAGTTCCCCCCCCCCCGCCCCGGTGCAGCCGTATGTGCCCCTACCACTCTGCTCTCTCCATGGACTAGTTCCCCCCCCTGCCCCGGTGCAGCCGTATGTGCCCCTACCACTCTGCTCTCTCCATGACTAGTTCCCCCCCCCGCCCCGGTGCAGCCGTATGTGCCCCTACCCACTTCTGCCTCTCTCCATGACTAGTTCCCCCCCCCGCCCCGGTGCAGCCGTTGGTGCCCCTACCACTCTGCTCTCTCCATGACTAGTTCCCCCGCCCCGGTGCAGCCGTATGTGCCCCCTACCACTCTGCTCTCTCCATGACTAGTTCCCCCCCCCCGCCCCGGTGCAGCCGTATGTGCCCCTACCACTCTGCTCTCTCCATAGTTCCGCACCAACACAGCAGCGCAGCAGCCGCGGCCCAGCAGGGCGGATACGAGATCCCGGCGCGGCTCCGCACGCTGCACAACCTGGTGATACAGTACGCCTCTCAGGGCCGCTACGAGGTGGCCGTACCGCTCTGCAAACAAGCCCTGGAAGACTTGGAGAAGACCTCTGGCCATGACCATCCGGATGTGGCAACCATGCTGAACATCCTGGCGCTGGTGTACAGGGACCAGAACAAATACAAGGAGGCTGCCCATCTGCTCAATGATGCCCTGTCCATCAGGGAGAAAACTCTTGGCAAGGACCACCCAGCTGTAAGTGCATTGGCTGAGGCCTTCTTGGGCATGAAGGGGTTACTGAGTATGCAGAGCATTATAGCAGCGAAGGGCCATCAGATTTTAAGGGTTAAGTTGTGTGGTGCGCATAGTGCAGTGATTATATGTTGCTCCTTATGTAGTGTGTGGGGGCTGGGCAGGTAGGTGTATGTAGGGGGGGTGGGGGCTGGGCAGGTAGGTGTATGTAGGGGGGGTGGGGGCTGTGCAGGTAGGGTATGTTGTGGGCGGGGCTGTGCAGGTAGGTGTATGTAGGGGGGTGGGGGCTGGGCAGGTAGGTGAATGTAGGGGGGGTGGGGGCTGGGCAGGTAGGTGAATGTAAGGGGGCGGGGCTGGGCAGGTAGGTGTATGTAGGGGGGTGGGGGCTGGGCAGGTAGGTGAATGTTCGGGGCGGGGCTGTGCAGGTAGGTGTATGTAGGGGGGTGGGGGCTGGTCAGGTAGGTGTATGTTGGGGGCAGGGGCTGTGCAGGTAGGTGTATGTAGGGGGGGTGGGGGCTGGGCAGGTAGGTGTATGTAGGGGGGGTGGGGCTGGTCAGGTAGGTGTATGTAGGGGGGGTGGGGGGCTGGGCAGGTAGGTGTATGTTGGGGGTGGGGGCTGGTCAGGTAGGTGTATGTAGGGGGGTGGGGGCTGGTCAGGTAGGTGTATGTAGGGGGGTGGGGGCTGTGCAGGTAGGTGTATGTTGTGGGCGGGCTGTGCAGGTAGGTGTATGTAGGGGGGTGGGGGCTTGGCAGGTAGGTGTATGTAGGGGGGTGGGGGCTGGGCAGGTAGGGGGGTGGGGGCTGGGCAGGTAGGGGGGGTGGGGGCTGGGCAGGTAGGTGTATATTGGGGGCAGGGGCTGTGCAGGTAGGTGTATATGGGGGGTGGGGCTGGGCAGGTAGGTGTATGTAGGGGGGTGGGGGCTGGGCAGGTAGGTGTATGTAGGGGGGGTGGGGGCTGGGCAGGTAGGTGTATGTTGGGGGCGGGGGCTGTGCAGGTAGGTGTATGTTGGGGGCGGGGGCTGTGCAGGTAGGTGTATATGGGGGGCGGGGGCTGGGCAGGTAGGTGTATGTAAGGGGGTGGGGGCTGGGCAGGTAGGTGTATGTAGGGGGGGTGGGGGCTGGGCAGGTAGGGTGTATGTTGGGGGCGGGGGCTGTGCAGGTAGGTGTATATGGGGGGCGGGGGCTGGGCAGGTAGGTGTATGTAGGGGGGTGGGGGCTGGGCAGGTAGGTGTATGTAGGGGGGGGTGGGGGCTGGGCAGGTAGGTGTATGTTGGGGGCGGGGGCTGTGCAGGTAGGTGTATGTTGGGGGCGGGGGCTGTGCAGGTAGGTGTATGTTGGGGCGGGGGCTGTGCAGGTAGGTGTATGTTGGGGGCGGGGGCTGTGCAGGTAGGTGTATATGGGGGGCGGGGGCTGGGCAGGTAGGTGTATGTAGGGGGTGGGGGCTGGGCAGGTAGGTGTATGTAGGGGGGGTGGGGGCTGGGCAGGTAGGTGTATGTTGGGGGCGGGGGCTGTGCAGGTAGGTGTATATGGGGGGCGGGGGCTGGGCAGGTAGGTGTATGTAGGGGGGCGGGGGCTGGGCAGGTAGGTGTATGTAGGGGGGGTGGGGGCTGGGCAGGTAGGTGTATGTTGGGGGCGGGGGCTGTGCAGGTAGGTGTATGTTGGGGGCGGTGGCTGTGCAGGTAGGTGTATATGGGGGGGGTGGGTTCCTTTCTGCCTGATGCACATGTTTCAATCCTGTAGGTCGCTGCAACCCTCAATAATCTGGCTGTTCTTTATGGCAAAAGAGGCAAATACCGAGAGGCGGAGCCACTGTGTAAGCGAGCCCTTGAGATAAGGGAAAAGGTAATGCCTCCTGATTCCCTGGCTACCGACTGGCTACAACTGGCTACCAACTGGCTACCATCTCTTCTCACCTTTCCTACCTACCTGTCCTGTAACCACTGACCCCCCCACCTTCCTGAGTCCCCCCTATCCATACACATTACCCACCTTTCCTACCTACCTGTCCTGTAACCACTGACCCCCCCACCTTCCTGAGTCCCCTCTATCCATACACATTACCCACCTTTCCTACCTACCTGTCCTGTAACCACTGACCCCCCCACCTTCCTGAGTCCCCTCTATCCATACACATTACCCACCTTTCCTACCTACCTGTCCTGTAACCACTGACCCCCCCACCTTCCTGAGTCCCCCCTATCCATACACATTACCCACCTTTCCTACCTACCTGTCCTGTGACCACTGACCCCCCCACCTTCCTGAGTCCCCCCTATCCATACACATTACCCACCTTTCCTACCTACCTGTCCTGTAACCACTGACCCCCCCACCTTCCTGAGTCCCCTCTATCCATACACTTTACCCACTGTTCCTAGCTCTGCCCAATAAGGTGCCCACGTTTGCCTTCCCAATACCCTGGTATCTCGGGGGTGACTGACATGTTGGATTATATGTAGGTGCTGGGGAAGGATCACCCCGACCCAATACCCCGGTATCTCGGGGGTGACTGACATGTTGGATTATATGTAGGTGCTGGGGAAGGATCACCCCGACCCAATACCCGGTATCCAGGGGTGACTGACATGTTGGATTATATGTAGGTGCTGGGGAAGGATCACCCCGACCCAATACCCGGTATCCAGGGGTGACTGACACATGTTGGATTATATGTAGGTGCTGGGGAAGGATCACCCCGACCCAATACCCTGGTATCTGGGGGTGACTGACATGTTGGATTATATGTAGGTGCTGGGGAAGGATCACCCCGACCCAATACCCCGGTATCTCGGGGGTGACTGACATGTTGGATTATATGTAGGTGCTGGGGAAGGATCACCCCGACCCAATACCCTGGTATCTGGGGGTGACTGACATGTTGGATTATATGTAGGTGCTGGGGAAGGATCACCCCGACCCAATACCCCGGTATCTCGGGGGTGACTGACATGTTGGATTATATGTAGGTGCTGGGGAAGGATCACCCCGACCCAATACCCGGTATCTCGGGGGTGACTGACATGTTGGATTATATGTAGGTGCTGGGGAAGGATCACCCCGACCCAATACCCCGGTATCTCGGGGGTGACTGACATGTTGGATTATATGTAGGTGCTGGGGAAGGATCACCCCGACCCAATACCCCGGTATCTCGGGGGTGACTGACATGTTGGATTATATGTAGGTGCTGGGGAAGGATCACCCCGACCCAATACCCGGTATCCAGGGGTGACTGACACATGTTGGATTATATGTAGGTGCTGGGGAAGGATCACCCCGACCCAATACCCCGGTATCTCGGGGGTGACTGACACATGTTGGATTATATGTAGGTGCTGGGGAAGGATCACCCCGACCCAATACCCCGGTATCTCGGGGGTGACTGACATGTTGGATTATATGTAGGTGCTGGGAAGGATCACCCCGACCCAATACCCGGTATCTCGGGGGTGACTGACATGTTGGATTATATGTAGGTGCTGGGGAAGGATCACCCCGACCCAATACCCCGGTATCCAGGGGTGACTGACATGTTGGATTATATGTAGGTGCTGGGGAAGGATCACCCCGACCCAATACCCGGTATCTCGGGGGTGACTGACATGTTGGATTATATGTAGGTGCTGGGGAAGGATCACCCCGACCCAATACCCGGTATCTCGGGGGTGACTGACATGTTGGATTATATGTAGGTGCTGGGGAAGGATCACCCCGACCCAATACCCGGTATCTCGGGGGTGACTGACATGTTGGATTATATGTAGGTGCTGGGGAAGGATCACCCCGACCCAATACCCGGTATCTCGGGGGTGACTGACATGTTGGATTATATGTAGGTGCTGGGGAAGGATCACCCCGACCCAATACCCGGTATCTCGGGGGTGACTGACATGTTGGATTATATGTAGGTGCTGGGGAAGGATCACCCCGACCCAATACCCCGGTATCTCGGGGGTGACTGACATGTTGGATTATATGTAGGTGCTGGGGAAGGATCACCCCGACCCAATACCCCGGTATCTCGGGGGTGACTGACATGTTGGATTATATGTAGGTGCTGGGGAAGGATCACCCCGACCCAATACCCGGTATCTCGGGGGTGACTGACATGTTGGATTATATGTAGGTGCTGGGGAAGGATCACCCCGACCCAATACCCGGTATCTCGGGGGTGACTGACATGTTGGATTATATGTAGGTGCTGGGGAAGGATCACCCCGACCCAATACCCGGTATCTCGGGGGTGACTGACATGTTGGATTATATGTAGGTGCTGGGGAAGGATCACCCCGACCCAATACCCCGGTATCTCGGGGGTGACTGACATGTTGGATTATATGTAGGTGCTGGGGAAGGATCACCCTGACGTTGCAAAGCAGCTGAACAACTTGGCGCTTCTGTGTCAGAACCAAGGGAAATACGATGAAGTGGAATATTATTACTGTCGGGCCCTCGAGATCTACCAGGCGCGCCTTGGGCCCGACGATCCAAATGTTGCCAAGACCAAGAATAATCTGGTAAGGAGCCGGGACGGGGCCGGTGGGTTAGGGGCCAGTGGGTAAGGAGCCGGGACGGGGCTGGTGGGTTAGGGGCCAGTGGGTAAGGAGCCGGGACGGGGCTGGTGGGTTAGGGGCCAGTGGGTAAGGAGCCGGGACGGGGCCGGTGGGTTAGGGGCCAGTGGGTAAGGAGCCGGGACTGGGCCAGTGGGTTAGGGGCCGGTGGGTAAGGAGCCGGGACTGGGCCAGTGGGTGAGGGGCCAGTGGGTAAGGAGCCGGGAGGGGCCGGTGGGTGAGGGGCCGGTGGGTAAGGAGCCGGGACGGGGCTGGTGGGTGAGGGGCCAGTGGGTAAGGAGCCGGGAGGGGCCGGTGGGTGAGGGGCCGGTGGGTAAGGAGCCGGGATGGGGCCGGTGGGTTAGGGGCCAGTGGGTAAGGAGCCGGGAGGGGCCGGTGGGTAAGGAGCCGGGAGGGGCTGGTGGGTAAGGAGCTGGGACGGGGCTGGTGGGTGAGGGGCCAGTGGGTAAGGAGCCGGGACGGGGCTGGTGGGTGAGGGGCCGGTGGGTAAGGAGCCGGGACGGGGCCAGTGGGTGAGGGGCCAGTGGGTGAGGGGCCATGGGGTTTGTGTGTAGGAATAGCGTGACCCTGTATGTAGGATACCCATGAATGTATGTAGGAGTGACACCCATGGGTGCTGTGTGTGTGTATATGTAGGAGTATGAGGCGTGACACCCATGGGTGCTGTGTGTGTGTATATGTAGGAGTATGAGGCGTGACACCCATGGGTGCTGTGTGTGTATGTAGGAGTATGAGGCGTGACACCCATGGGTGCTGTGTGTGTGTGTGGGTTAGGGGCCAGTGGGTAAGGAGCCGGGACGGGGCTGGTGGGTGAGGGTCGGTGGGTAAGGAGCCGGGACAGGGCCAGTGGGTGAGGGGCCAGTGGGTAAGGAGCCGGGACGGGGCTGGTGGGTGAGGGTCGGTGGGTAAGGAGCCGGGACGGGGCCAGTGGGTGAGGGGCCAGTGGGTAAGGAGCCTGGACGGGGCCAGTGGGTGAGGGGCCAGTGGGTAAGGAGCCTGGACGGGGCCGGTGGGTGAGGGGCCAGTGGGTAAGGAGCCGGGACGGGGCTGGTGGGTGAGGGGCCAGTGGGTAAGGAGCCGGGACGGGGCTGGTGGGTGAGGGGCCAGTGGGTAAGGAGCCGGGACGGGGCTGGTGGGTTAGGGGCCAGTGGATAAGGAGCCGGGACGGGGCCAGTGGGTGAGGGGCCAGTGGGTAAGGAGCCGGGACGGGGCCGGTGGGTGAGGGGCCAGTGGGTAAGGAGCCGGGACGGGGCCGGTGGGTTAGGGGCCAGTGGGTAAGGAGCCGGGAGGGGCCGGTGGGTAAGGAGCCGGGAGGGGCCAGTGGGTAAGGAGCCGGGAGGGGCCGGTGGGTTAGGGGCCAGTGGGTAAGGAGCCGGGACGGGGCTGGTGGGTGAGGGGCCAGTGGGTAAGGAGCCGGGACGGGGCTGGTGGGTGAGGGGCCAGTGGGTAAGGAGCCGGGACGGGGCTGGTGGGTGAGGGGCCAGTGGGTAAGGAGCCGGGACGGGGCTGGTGGGTGAGGGGCCAGTGGGTAAGGAGCCGGGACGGGGCTGGTGGGTGAGGGGCCGGTGGGTAAGGAGCCGGGACGGGGCCGGTGGGTGAGGGGCCAGTGGGTGAGGGGCCATGGGGTTTGTGTGTAGGAATAGCGTGACCCTGTATGTAGGATACCCATGAATGTATGTAGGAGTGACACCCATGGGTGCTGTGTGTGTGTATGTAGGAGTATGAGGCGTGACACCCATGGGTGCTGTGTGTGTATGTAGGAGTATGAGGCGTGACACCCATGGGTGCTGTGTGTGTGTATATGTAGGAGTATGAGGCGTGACACCCATGGGTGCTGTGTGTGTGTATGTAGGAGTATGAGGCGTGACACCCATGGGTGCTGTGTGTGTGTATATGTAGGAGTATGAGGCGTGACACCCATGGGTGCTGTGTGTGTGTGTGTATGTAGGAGTATGAGGCGTGACACCCATGGGTGCTGTGTGTGTGTATATGTAGGAGTATGAGGCGTGACACCCATGGGTGCTGTGTGTGTGTATGTAGGAGTATGAGGCGTGACACCCATGGGTGCTGTGTGTGTGTGTGTGTATGTATGAGTATGAGGCGTGACACCCATGGGTGCTGTGTGTGTGTATGTAGGAGTATGAGGCGTGACACCCATGGGTGCTGTGTGTGTGTGTGTATGTAGGAGTATGAGGCGTGACACCCATGGGTGCTGTGTGTGTGTGTATGTAGGAGTATGAGGGGGGACACCCATGGGTGCTGTGTGTGTGTGTATGTAGGAGTATGAGGGGGGACACCCATGGGTGCTGTGTGTGTGTGTATGTAGGAGTATGAGGCGTGACACCCATGGGTGCTGTGTGTGTGTGTGTATGTAGGAGTATGAGGCGTGACACCCATGGGTGCTGTGTGTGTGTGTATGTAGGAGTATGAGGGGGGACACCCATGGGTGCTGTGTGTGTGTGTATGTAGGAGTATGAGGCGTGACACCCATGGGTGCTGTGTGTGTGTGTATGTAGGAGTATGAGGGGGGACACCCATGGGTGCTGTGTGTGTGTATGTAGGAGTATGAGGCGTGACACCCATGGGTGCTGTGTGTGTGTGTGTATGTAGGAGTATGAGGCGTGACACCCATGGGTGCTGTGTGTGTGTGTATGTAGGAGTATGAGGGGGGACACCCATGGGTGCTGTGTGTGTGTGTATGTAGGAGTATGAGGCGTGACACCCATGGGTGCTGTGTGTGTGTGTGTATGTAGGAGTATGAGGGTGACACCCATGGGTGCTGTGTGTGTGTATGTAGGAGTATGAGGCGTGACACCCATGGGTGCTGTGTGTGTGTGTGTATGTAGGAGTATGAGGGTGACACCCATGGGTGCTGTGTGTGTGTATGTAGGAGTATGAGGCGTGACACCCATGGGTGCTGTGTGTGTGTATGTAGGAGTATGAGGCGTGACACCCATGGGTGCTGTGTGTGTGTATGTAGGAGTATGAGGGTGACACCCATGGGTGCTGTGTGTGTGTATGTAGGAGTATGAGGCGTGACACCCATGGGTGCTGTGTGTGTGTATGTAGGAGTATGAGGCGTGACACCCATGGGTGCTGTTTCTATGTTCCAGGCCTCGTGTTACCTGAAGCAGGGCAAGTACAAGGCGGCGGAGCAGCTGTACAAGGACATTCTCACTCAGGCCCATGTCAAGGAGTTCGGCTCAGTGGACGGTACCGGCACCGCTTCCCTTGTGCATTAATAATGTGAACCCCGACCTGTCTGCCCCCCCTCTTCTGTCTGTGTCTTAAGGTCCCCATACATCCCCACCTACGGGTGGGCGATATCGGGTAGCAAGTTGCTTTAAAAAAAAATAATCCGATCGTTTGGCCCTGGGGCCCTACACGGGCCGATTAGCTGCCGAATCTGTCCAAGGGACCCATATCAGCAGCTACTATCGGCCCGTGTATGGGGGCCTTTATACCTTCCCTCCGACTCTGTGCCTCCCCCAGCCTCTTCTCCATAATCCCTCCCACCTCTTCCCCTGGCTCCGCCCCTTTTCTACTCTATACCTGAGCATGTGTTACCCAGCAGCCCAGCCATTTCCTGTCTGTATTCAGCCTCCCAGCATGCCTTGCTGCCCTGCAGTGACCCCTCCTCTCTCCCTTAGATGATCACAAGCCCATCTGGATGCACGCGGAGGAGAGGGAGGAGATGAGTAAGGTGAGAGCTGTGTGTGTCAGACTTACTGCCCCGGGCTCCCCCCCCCAACCTGGGGAATCTTAGATTTGCCCCGGGCTCCCCCCCCAACCTGGGGAATCTTAGATTTGCCCAGGGCTCCCCCCCCCAACCTGGGGAATCTTAGTTTTGCCCCGGGCTCCCCCCAACCTGGGGAATCTTAGTTTTGCCCCGGGCTCCCCCCCAACCTGGGGAATCTTAGATTTGCCCCGGGCTCCCCCCCCCAACCTGGGGAATCTTAGATTTGCCCCGGGCTCCCCCCCGCCAACCTGGGATCTTAGTTTTGCCCAGGGCTCCCCCCCCAACCTGGGGAATCTTAGTTTTGCCCCGGGCTCCCCCCCAACCTGGGGAATCTTAGATTTGCCCCCGAGCTCCCCCCCCAACCTGGGGAATCTTAGATTTGCCCCGGGCTCCCCCCCGCCAACCTGGGGATCTTAGTTTTGCCCCGGGCTCCCCCCCCAACCTGGGGAATCTTAGATTTGCCCCGGGCTCCCCCCCCAACCTGGGAATCTTAGATTTGCCCCGGGCTCCCCCCCGCCAACCTGGGGATCTTAGTTTTTGCCCAGGGCTCCCCCCCCAACCTGGGGAATCTTAGTTTTGCCCCGGGCTCCCCCCCAACCTGGGGAATCTTAGATTTGCCCCGGGCTCCCCCCCCCAACCTGGGGAATCTTAGATTTGCCCCGGGCTCCCCCCCCGCCAACCTGGGGAATCTTAGTTTTGCCCCGGGCCCCCCCCCCCGCCAACCTGGGGATCTTAGTTTTGCCCAGGGCTCCCCACCCAACCTGGGGAATCTTAGTTTTGCCCCGGGCTCCCCCCCAACCTGGGGAATCTTAGATTTGCCCCGGGCTCCCCCCAACCTGGGGAATCTTAGATTTGCCCCGGGCTCCCCCCAACCTGGGAAATCTTAGTTTTGCCCCTGGCTCCCCCCCAACCTGGGGAATCTTAGTTTTGCCCCGGGCTCCCCCCCAACCTGGGAAATCTTAGTTTTGCCCCTGGCTCCCCCCCAACCTGGGGAATCTTAGATTTGCCCCGGGCTCCCCCCCAACCTGGGAAATCTTAGTTTTGCCCCGGGCTCCCCCCCAACCTGGGGAATCTTAGTTTTGCCCCTGGCTCCCCCCAACCTGGGGAATCTTAGTTTTGCCCCGGGCTCCCCCCAACCTGGGGAATCTTAGTTTTGCCCCGGGCTCCCCCCCAACCTGGGGAATCTTAGTTTTGCCCCGGGCTCCCCCCCAACCTGGGGAATCTTAGTTTTGCCCCGGGCTCCCCCCCAACCTGGGGAATCTTAGTTTTGCCCCGGGCTCCCCCCCAACCTGGGGAATCTTAGATTTGCCCCGGGCTCCCCCCCAACCTGGGAAATCTTAGTTTTGCCCCGGGCTCCCCCCCAACCTGGGGAATCTTAGATTTGCCCCGGGCTCCCCCCCCCCAACCTGGGAAATCTTAGTTTTGCCCCTGGCTCCCCTCCCCCAACCTGGGGAATCTTAGTTTTGCCCCGGGCTCCCGCCCCCCAACCTGGGGAATCTTAGTTTTGCCCCGGGCTTCCCTTCCCAAAATGGAATACATTGGTTTGGCCATTGCCTCCCTCCCCCCCCATGGAAAGTCTTGGTTTAGCCCAGACTGTTCCTTCCCTCCCTGGGAATGATTGGGTTTTGGGCTCTGACATGGTTTCCTCCCGTACCCAGTACACACAGCAGTCTTGCCCTGCTTTATGGCTGAGACTGTAGTCAGAAATGGCGCATAGCTACTGCCCCCCCCCCCGACGCCACAATATGGTTTCTAGGGGCCCCTGGTGTCTCATACAGAAGCTTGTGATCCCCCTTACGGTTTGTCTCTCTTACAGACCCCCCACAATGACAGCACCCCCTATTCTGAGTACGGAGGTTGGTACAAAGCCTGCCGAGTCAACAGGTAGGTCACATTAGGGCAAAGGGTTCGTTACAGGGAATGCTGGGAAGTTGTGGGATTTACTTCCTGTCACTTGCGCTTGGGGGTTCATGTTCTGTTCCATTTCAGCCCCACAGTGAACACGACCCTGCGCAACCTGGGAGCCCTGTACCGCCGGCAGGGTAAGCTGGAGGCTGCCGAGACCCTGGAGGAATGTGCCCAGCGCTCACGCAGACAGGTACCAGCGTGGGGGGTGGCGCTGCCCGGGTCGGGGCTACTGGCCGTGCTGTAATGGGTCGGGGCTACTGGCCGTGCTGTAATGGGTCGAGGTTACTGGCCGTGCTGTAATGGGTCGGGGTTACTGGCCGTGCTGTAATGGGTCGGGGCTACCGGGCATACTGTAATGGGTCGAGGTTACCGGGCATGCTGTAATGGGTCGGGGCTACTGGCCGTGCTGTAATGGGTCGGGGCTACTGGCCGTGCTGTAATGGGTCGGGGCTACTGGCCGTGCTGTAATGGGTCGGGGTTACTGGGCATACTGTAATGGGTCGGGGTTACTGGGCATACTGTAATGGGTCGGGGTTACTGGGCATACTGTAATGGGTCGGGGCTACTGGCTGTGCTGTAATGGGTCGGGGTTACCGGGCATGCTGTAATGGGTCGGGGTTACCGGGCATACTGTAATGGGTCGGGGTTACTGGGCATACTGTAATGGGTCGGGGTTACTGGGCATACTGTAATGGGTCGGGGTTACTGGGCATACTGTAATGGGTCGGGGTTACTGGCCGTGCTGTAATGGGTCGGGGCTACTGGGCATGCTGTAATGGGTCGGGGCTACTGGGCATACTGTAATGGGTCGGGGCTACTGGCCGTGCTGTAATGGGTCGGGGCTACTGGGCATACTGTAATGGGTCGGGGCTACTGGCCGTACTGTAATTGGTCGGGGCTACTGGCCGTGCTGTAATGGGTCGGGGTTACCGGGCGTGCTGTAATGGGTCGGGGTTACCGGGCGTGCTGTAATGGGTCGGGGTTACCGGGCGTGCTGTAATGGGTCGGGGTTACCGGGCGTGCTGTAATGGGTCGGGGTTATTTTTTACCCGTGTCTGTGTGTGACCGATAAACACATCACTGCCATTAGTACAGTTTGGGCCTAGGGGGGACTGACCCATAAACACGTCGGTGCCATTAGTACAGTTTGGGCCTAGGGGGAACTGACCCATAAACACGTCACTGCCATTAGTACAGTTTGGGCCTAGGGGGGACTGACCCATAAACACGTCGGTGCCATTAGTACAGTTTGGGCCTAGGGGGAACTGACCCATAAACACGTCACTGCCATTAGTACAGTTTGGGCCTAGGGGGGACTGACCCATAAACCCGTCGGTGCCATTAGTACAGTTTGGGCCTAGGGGGGACTGACCCATAAACACGTCGGTGCCATTAGTACAGTTTGGGCCTAGGGGGGACTGACCCATAAACACGTCGGTGCCATTAGTACAGTTTGGGCCTAGGGGGGACTGACCCATAAACACGTCGGTACCATTAGTACAGTTTGGGCCTAGGGGGGACCGACCCATAAACACGTCGGTGCCATTAGTACAGTTTGGGCCTAGGGGGGACTGACCCATAACACGTCGGTGCCATTAGTACAGTTTGGGCCTAGGGGGGACTGACCCATAAACACGTCGGTGCCATTAGTACAGTTTGGGCCTAGGGGGAACTGACCCATAAACAGTCGGTGCCATTAGTACAGTTTGGGCCTAGGGGGGACTGACCCATAAACACGTCGGTGCCATTAGTACAGTTTGGGCCTAGGGGGAACTGACCCATAAACACCTCACTGCCATTAGTACAGTTTGGGCCTAGGGGGGACTGACCCATAAACCCGTCGGTGCCATTAGTACAGTTTGGGCCTAGGGGGGACTGACCCATAAACACGTCGGTGCCATTAGTAAAGTTTGGGCCTAGGGGGGACTGACCCATAAACACGTCGGTGCCATTAGTACAGTTTGGGCCTAGGGGGGACCGACCCATAAACACGTCGGTGCCATTAGTACAGTTTGGGCCTAGGGGGGACTGACCCATAAACACGTCACTGCCATTAGTACAGTTTGGGCCTAGGGGGACTGACCCATAAACACGTCACTGCCATTAGTACAGTTTGGGCCTAGGGGGGACTGACCCATAAACACGTCACTGCCATTAGTACAGTTTGGGCCTAGGGGGGACCGACCCATAAACACGTCGGTGCCATTAGTACAGTTTGGGCCTAGGGGGGACTGACCCATAAACACGTCACTGCCATTAGTACAGTTTGGGCCTAGGGGGGACTGACCCATAAACACGTCACTGCCATTAATACAGTTTGGGCCTAGGGGGGACTGACCCATAAACACGTCGGTACCATTAGTACAGTTTGGGCCTAGGGGGGACTGACCCATAAACACGTCACTGCCATTAATACAGTTTGGGCCTAGGGGGGACCGACCCATAAACACGTCGGTGCCATTAGTACAGTTTGGGCCTAGGGGGGACTGACCCATAAACACGTCACTGCCATTAGTACAGTTTGGGCCTAGGGGGGACTGACCCATAAACACGTCACTGCCATTAATACAGTTTGGGCCTAGGGGGGACTGACCCATAAACACGTCGGTACCATTAGTACAGTTTGGGCCTAGGGGGGACTGACCCATAAACACGTCACTGCCATTAGTACAGTTTGGGCCTAGGGGGGACCGACCCATAAACACGTCGGTACCATTAGTACAGTTTGGGCCTAGGGGGGACCGACCCATAAACACGTCGGTGCCATTAGTACAGTTTGGGCCTAGGGGGGACCGACCCATAAACACGTCACTGCCATTAGTACAGTTTGGGCCTAGGGGGGACTGACCCATAACACGTCACTGCCATTAGTACAGTTTGGGCCTAGGGGGGACTGACCCATAAACACGTCGGTACCATTAGTACAGTTTGGGCCTAGGGGGGACCGACCCATAAACACGTCACTGCCATTAGTACAGTTTGGGCCTAGGGGGGACTGACCCATAAACACGTCGGTGCCATTACTACAGTTTGGGCCTAGGGGGGACTGACCCATAAACACGTCGGTGCATTAGTACAGTTTGGGCCTAGGGGGGACTGACCCATAAACACGTCGGTGCCATTAGTACAGTTTGGGCCTAGGGGGGGACTGACCCATAAACACGTCGGTGCCATTAGTACAGTTTGGGCCTAGGGGGACTGACCCATAAACACGTCGGTGCCATTAGTACAGTTTGGGCCTAGGGGGGACTGACCCATAAACACGTCGGTACCATTAGTACAGTTTGGGCCTAGGGGGGACTGACCCATAAACACGTCACTGCCATTAGTACAGTTTGGGCCTAGGGGGGACTGACCCATAAACACGTCACTGCCATTAGTACAGTTTGGGCCTAGGGGGGACTGACCCATAAACACGTCGGTGCCATTAGTACAGTTTGGGCCTAGGGGGGACTGACCCATAAACACGTCACTGCCATTAATACAGTTTGGGCCTAGGGGGGACTGACCCATAAACACGTCACTGCCATTAATACAGTTTGGGCCTAGGGGGGACTGACCCATAAACACGTCGGTGCCATTAGTACAGTTTGGGGCCTAGGGGGGACTGACCCATAAACACGTCGGTGCCATTAGTACAGTTTGGGCCTAGGGGGGACCGACCCATAAACACGTCACTGCCATTAGTACAGTTTGGGCCTAGGGGGGACTGACCCATAAACACGTCGGTGCCATTAGTACAGTTTGGGCCTAGGGGGGACTGACCCATAAACACGTGGGTACCATTAGTACAGTTTGGGCCTAGGGGGGACCGACCCCCACTCAGCTGCTTTTTAGTTTTCCCCATTTTTACCTTTATTTCAGGGTCTGGATCCAGCCAATCAGACAAAGGTGGCTCAGCTGCTGAAAGAGGGTGACACCCCCGAGCAGCGACGGAAGGGACGAGAGACCCCCCGGAGTAGTGTGAAGTATGAGAGTGGAACAGAGGGGGGAGAAGAAGTGAGTATGGGAGGAGTTGAGTGGAGTGGGGTAAGTACAGATCCTCCATCAGGACATCCAGGAGCGCTGCGTTAGCCATGCTGTTCCCATACCATTGGGTCAGGGGCGGGGCTTGTCAGATGCTGTTCCCATACCATTGGGTCAGGGGCGGGGCTTGTCAGATGCTGTTCCCATACCATTGGGTCAGGGGCGGGGCTTGTCAGATGCTGTTCCCATACCATTGGGTCAGGGGCGGGGCTTGTCAGATGCTGTTCCCGTACCATTGGGTCAGGGGCGGGGCTTGTCAGATGCTATTCCTGTACCATTGGGTCAGGGGCGGGCTTGTCAGATGCTGTTCCCATACCATTGGGTCAGGGGCGGGGCTTGTCAGATGCTGTTCCCATACCATTGGGTCAGGGGCGGGGCTTGTCAGATGCTGTTCCCATACCATTGGGTCAGGGGCGGGGCTTGTCAGATGCTGTTCCCGTACCATTGGGTCAGGGGCGGGGCTTGTCAGATGCTATTCCTGTACCATTGGGTCAGGGGCGGGGCTTGTCAGATGCTGTTCCCATACCATTGGGTCAGGGGCGGGGCTTGTCAGATGGTATTGCTGTACTATTGGGTCAGGGGAGGGGCTTGGCAGATAATCACTGCTTTCTTGGCTACTACAGAGCTCAGACCGGTGTCACCTCTGGTACCAGCCCAGTTGGAATCAGTGTAGGCTTCCCTCCCCATAGACACCCAGCCGTAACCCCAGTATCCAGTGTGTACCCCATGTTACCCCCATGCGCTGTGTGCATCACAGCCAAGCACTGTCTATATCTGCTCTGTACATCAGAACCCCCATCTGTTCCTCGGGTCAGAGCCGTGTCACCCCCATATCCAGTATATTCCTCGTAGCCCTGTAACCCCCATATCCAGTATATTCCTCATAGCCCTGTAACCCCCATACCCAGTATATTCCTCATAGCCCTGTAACCCCCATACCCAGTATGTATATCAGCCCTGTAACCCCCATACCCAGTATGTATATCAGCCCTGTAACCCCCATACCCAGTATGTATATCAGCCCTGTAACCCCCATACCCAGTATGTATATCAGCCCTGTAACCCCCATACCCCCAGTATGTATATCAGCCCTGTAACCCCCATACCCAGTATGTATATCAGCCCTGTAACCCCCATACCAGTATGTATATCCATAGCCCTGTAACCCCCATACCAGAGTTATCAGCCCTGTAACCCCCATACCCAGTATGTATATCAGCCCTGTAACCCCCATACCCAGTATGTATATCAGCCCTGTAACCCCCATACCCAGTATGTATATCAGCCCTGTAACCCCCATACCCAGTATGTATATCAGCCCTGTAACCCCCATACCCAGTATGTATATCAGCCCTGTAACCCCCATACCCAGTATGTATATCAGCCCTGTAACCCCTGTTAGAGAAAAAAGAAACCATCTTGTTTTTTTCTCCATCTTGTTCATATCATTTAATATTAGAGGGGTTGTGAAATACATTGTGTAAGAATGTTTCTGTTTGCTGTTGTAAAAACATTTTGATGAGTCCGCAAACTTGTGAAAAGCATGTTGGGTGTTGGTCAACTGGGCCTCTTTGCCTGTTCTTAGAGATAACAAAGCTAACTACTGATAAGACTGTTTCAGGACTATAAGACAAACATGCTTTGGGTTATTCAGTGTAGTATCAGCTCATAGACAATTCTCATTTAAGAATGTCTGGATACTGCCTTCGTATGTACGAATAAAATGTAGATACAATCAAACTGGCCTATCCAACAGTTTTTCCTTGACAGCTTTGGTGCCGAAGTAAACCCGGGAGTGGAGAAATTGGAGGACAGCCATACAGGAGGAGATGATTGGATACTGAGACCTTAGGCGCCAATAAAGGTGAGACCAAGATTTGTCTCTGATAAGCTCTCGCTATCACTTTCATTCCCTCGCTTGGCTGTATCTACAAGAGTAACCCGCTCTACGAACCTTGGATAGGCCAGCCGTAAGTCGTTTGTTTGTCTCTTTGTTAGTCTGTGTGTAACCCTTGTGAGTTAGTGTAACAGATGTGCATAACCCGTTACATGTTGTGTTCATGTTTAGGTAACTGTGACTGTACTAATGTGTCAGTGAAAGTATTTTTTGTTTAATGATAAGAACTCTCTCTCTGCCCTTTATGGGATAATTGTTCTTTAATTAATCTCTCACTGTGTAACTATATTAATAAGGATTTATTGTAGAATGATACTAGTAAGGATTGCCTACCATCAGATATAGAGTGTAGTCATTGGTTATGGTTATACAAATGAAATTAGTTCTAACACTTCTTATGGGATTTGTTTGTATCTATCTGTTTTGGAAATTTTGGCGGGAACAAATGAAGGGTTAACCTGTATGTGAATTTTAGCCACCGAAACCCACTTTTGTGAAAATCTGTATATTGGGAATATATAGATTTTTGTTTTGTGTAAAAGGGGGGAGCGTGATCGTCTCCAGCCCAGTTCCATATGGGGAACATTTTACCCAAAACCGAGGGGTGGCCAGACCCCGACTTCTGATTTTTTTCTGTTCCGGGAACAGAGAGAATAGGAGCTCCTGAGTCATCACTGTCACCGGGAGGCAGTGATGAAAGATGGCCAGTGGGTAAGTGGCTAAATAGACAAATGGGCTAAATTAACAAGACAGACTGGTATGGCTATCCCATGTGATGGTGTACACTCAAATGGGATACCCTATACAAATTCAGTCAAAGTTTATTGGAACAGATGGATGCTGAAATTCTATTAGAATTGGGACACACAGTAGGGATCAATGTAATTAAGATTAGGAAGACACGGAGTGAGGGAGAAGTAGAGGGTTATGACCAAATGAGAGAAATAAAGGGAGTAGTTCTGTCAGTAGTAGTAGCTTTAATAACCAGATTGAGGGCTAAGTGGGATAAACTTTAACACTCAGTTGGTGAAGGGAAATATAGACACCCATGGAAAGTGTATGTATATGTATGGGTATATATATATATTGCTAAACTGGTATGTTTGTCAGTGATTTTGTGGATAACAGTTTTTATTGCTATCAAAGTAAGTATTGATTCACAAAATTAAAGGTGTCAATGTCACTTTAAGTAATTGTTAGAAAAGGCTGTAAGCATATTCAAAGGGAAAGATAACATTACTGCAGGGAATGATAAGGCAGATAAAACTGCTGACAAACAAGGCTGCTTGTATGGTTCTAACAGGGACACCAACTGACAGCCACATACACCAGTCACACAGTCTTTAGAAATTTTTAAAACGCTGCAAAAGTAAGGCTGGAGCACAAGTCCATATTAAATGGACCAGTAAATGTTATAAGATACAAGGTGATATTTGGAAACATGATTATGGTTGTTTGTGTGCACCTCCCGTTTATCTAATTTGTTAGTAAAACACTTTGCACCTCCCATCTCATGTTTCCAAAAGGGGGGAATTATATTTATGGTAAACAAATTATGGTTTGCTTTTGGATTTGTGAAAAAATCATATTTATAACACCTGGTTAAACCATTCTATCAGTTTCAAAGGTTACAGATAGATTGTATTCACCTATTTAAATGTTTTTATGTATTTGTATGCATAGATATGTTTTGGGGTGATTTGAGGCATGGGCAGTAACAAAAGCCACAGAATTAATAACAGGTAAAGCTAACTTGGGTAGAAGCTTTGTCCCTTGCATTGTCATCTATGAGACACCCCTAAGGGTCCCCAACAGTTATTTCCTTTATGTTGCTTTTGGTAGACCACCAAATATTGGGTTGTTTATTCAAATATTGGTAGGAACAACATGTTTCTCTTACTGACTATGTTAAGCAATTGTATAAGCAGCTCACTAACTTGTATGGAAAAGTGTTCTATTCTTTATCAGATTCAGAGACTGTATTTGGAACTCACTCTCTCCAATCAGGAGATTGGGCGGTGATAAATAGATTTGTGAGCCAAACTGAATACACATCTGACACTGTAAGAAGGTATTTCCCATACAAAGTCCTGCTGATAGTCAGAGCAGAGCGTTTTCTCCAGTGACTGAGAGCCTGAGCAGAGTGTTATCTCCAATGACAGAGTCTGAGCCTGTCCCTACACTCAACCCCCCCAACGAGATCACATCAACAGAAAGACAACTAAGGAGACTGATTCAGTTCTTCCAGAATCAAGAGGATAAAAATCATCTTTAAAGTAAGTCAGACTAGAGTGGTAACAATAATTCCACTAGTCTGTTAACCAACGGTCCCAGTTTCAGGTTTTGACACTAAGCGTGGGCCTACTCTGGGTGAAGAGAATCACCAAGAAGAAGAAAAGGACTTTTATAAAATAATGACTCTGTGTGTGTTATTCTGGGTAAAGGTCCTTATCATTGCTTTACACCAGTAAAGGGGGGTTGTCAAATTCTATATGGCTCTTACACCAGCTGCAAAGCAGTTACATACTACTGACTGCTGGAGATGTTCACATGTTCCAGTCACCCATAAGGGGATACCTTTAGTAGGGATACCTATCTCTATCAATGATATTAATCTTATAGATTATAGCTATGAAGTTGCAATAGACACAAATTATAAGTATCAAAATGCAATTAGTGTTTGGGGTACATATTTGGAAATAACAGGGTTACTAGATACACCCACCATATGTGTAGGATCCATGTTTGCTAATCATACAATCACTTAATGTACTTACCTAAGATTCATGTAGGAAACACAGATTGTGAAAATGCTATTCTGAATTTCTACATGTATTATATGGGAAAGAAATGTGATAAGATGCAGGGTAATTGTAATGATTATGTTGGTGTGGGAAAAATGTATACTTCTTATGTCTCCAGGTGTTCCTGCCCTGACCGAGGAGAAGATGAAGATAAGAGTTTAAGTCTAAGGTGACAGATAATATGAGATGGTTTTAGACTTGGCCAGGGTATCACGGTACAATCATTTCTAGGGTACTTAGATAAGAACTATATTATATTTGGAAACTAAGCTTACTCATGGCTCCCTATGGGAGCGTAGGGAAATTGCACCATAGGAAGAGTTGTACCTGTTATCAGAGAATACCTGAACATCTCATACATAGACAATAAAGGTATCCATTCCAGGGTAATAAACAAAAAAAGGGAATTATTTTCCACCTCAGATAAAGGATGGATGTGGTTCCTTGCCTGGATAGGAATAGAATGTCAATAGATTAATTAAGTATACTAGTATAAGGGATGGTATAATAAATGAAACTATAAGTTCCATCAAAATAATAAATGAGAAATAAGTCAGGAAGATGGCATTATAGAATAGAATGGTCCTAGATTACCTACTAATAGATGAGGGTGGGGTTTATACAATCACAGGTAAGGAGAGTTGTACCTGGATTGGGGACTCACATGACCCAGTTGAGCCCTACAGAACCCTTTCTCATTTATGGGAATCATAAGGATTTGGTTATCAAATGTTTAAAAGTTTTTATGGTACTAAATGTGTGGGATTGCAATGGGCCTTGTGTTATATATTATAGCAAGGTTGATTCTGTGTTGTTGCAAATACAGTATTTCATCCAGAGGTTACATGGAGGGGCAGCTGAAGGGAGGGTGCTCACCCATTTAGCTCCTAGATCAAATATACAACAGCCTCTTCTGATCAGCAACCTTCTGTGTTTGGCCGACATTATCCATAGCAGGATCCAATTCCTGTATGAGCAGGGTAAGGAAGAACTTGCTGATTTAGATGGGAACCCTGATAGGCAACTCAGTACTGCCACTTAACCTTTTATAGGTGAGCGGAATAGAGTTCTGGGTAAGAAGAATATATATATGTTCAAGATTTTGAACAACAGGGAGGAATGTTAGAGAAAAAAGAAACCATCTTGTTTTTTTCTCCATCTTGTTCATATTCATTTTAATATTAGAGGGGTTGTGAAATACATTGTGTAAGAATGTTTCTGTTTGCTGTTGTAAAAACATTTTGATGAGTCCGCAAACTTGTGAAAAGCATGTTGGGTGTTGGTCAACTGGGCCTCTTTGCCTGTTCTTAGAGATAACAAAGCTAACTACTGATAAGACTGTTTCAGGACTATAAGACAAACATGCTTTGGGTTATTCAGTGTAGTATCAGCTCATAGACAATTCTCATTTAAGAATGTCTGGATACTGCCTTCGTATGTACGAATAAAATGTAGATACAATCAAACTGGCCTATCCAACAGTTTTTCCTTGACACCCCCATACCCAGTATGTATATCAGCCCTGTAACCCCCATACCCAGTATGTATATCAGCCCTGTAACCCCCATACCCAGTATGTATATCAGCCCTGTAACCCCCATACCCAGTATGTATATCAGCCCTGTAACCCCCATACCCAGTATGTATATCAGCCCTGTAACCCCCCATACCCAGTATGTATATCAGCCCTGTAACCCCCATACCCAGTATGTATATCAGCCCTGTAACCCCCATACCCAGTATGTATATCAGCCCTGTAACCCCCATACCCAGTATGTATATCAGCCCTGTAACCCCCATACCCAGTATGTATATCAGCCCTGTAACCCCCATACCCAGTATGTATATCAGCCCTGTAACCCCCATACCCAGTATGTATATCAGCCCTGTAACCCCCATACCCAGTATGTATATCAGCCCTGTAACCCCCATACCCAGTATGTATATCAGCCCTGTAACCCCCATACCCAGTATGTATATCAGCCCTGTAACCCCATACCCAGTATGTATATCATAGCCCTGTAACCCCATATCAGTATATTCCTCATAGCCCTGTAACCCCCCATACCCCAGTATGTATATCATAGCCCTGTAACCCCCATACCCAGTATGTATATCAGCCCTGTAACCCCCATACCCAGTATGTGTATCAGCCCTGTAACCCCCATACCCAGTATGTATATCATAGCCCTGTAACCCCCATATCCAGTATATTCCTCGTAGCCCTATAACCCCCATATCCAGTATATTCCTCGTAGCCCTGTAACCCCCATATCTAGTATATTCCTCATAGCCCTGTAACCCCCATACCCAGTATGTATATCAGCCCTGTAACCCCCATATCCAGTATATTCCTCATAGCCCTGTAACCCCCATACCCAGTATATTCCTCATAGCCCTGTAACCCCCATACCCAGTATGTATATCAGCCCTGTAACCCCCATACCCAGTATGTATATCAGCCCCTGTAACCCCCATACCCAGTATGTATATCATAGCCCTGTAACCCCCATACCCAGTATGTATATCAGCCCTGTAACCCCCATACCCAGTATGTATATCAGCCCTGTAACCCCCATACCCAGTATGTATATCATAGCCCTGTAACCCCCCATACCCAGTATGTATATCAGCCCCTGTAACCCCATACCCAGTATGTATATCAGCCCTGTAACCCCCATACCCAGTATGTATATCATAGCCCTGTAACCCCCATACCCCAGTATGTATATCATAGCCCTGTAACCCCCATACCCAGTATGTATATCATAGCCCTGTAACCCCCATACCCAGTATGTATTATCAGCCCTGTAACCCCCATACCAGTATGTATATCAGCCCTGTAACCCCCATACCCAGTATGTATATCAGCCCTGTAACCCCCATACCCAGTATGTATATCAGCCCTGTAACCCCCCATACCCAGTAATGTATATCAGCCCTGTAACCCCCATACCAGTATGTATATCATAGCCCTGTAACCCCCATACCCAGTATGTATATCAGCCCTGTAACCCCCATACCCAGTATGTATATCAGCCCTGTAACCCCAACCCAGTATGTATATCAGCCCTGTAACCCCCATACCAGTATGTATATCATAGCCCTGTAACCCCCATACCCAGTATGTATATCAGCCCTGTAACCCCCATACCCAGTATGTATATCAGCCCTGTAACCCCCATACCCAGTATGTATATCATAGCCCTGTAACCCCCATACCCAGTATGTGTATCAGCCCTGTAACCCCCCATACCCAGTATGTGTATCCAGCCTGTAACCCCCATACCCAGTATGTATATCATAGCCCTGTAACCCCCATACCCAGTATGTATATCAGCCCTGTACCCCCATACCCAGTATGTATATCATAGCCTGTAACCCCATACCCAGTATGTATATCAGCCCTGTAACCCCCATACCCAGTATGTATATCATAGCCCTGTAACCCCCATACCCAGTATGTATATCAGCCCTGTAACCCCCATACCCAGTATGTATATCAGCCCTGTAACCCCCATACCCAGTATGTATATCAGCCTTGTAACCCCCATACCCAGTATGTATATTCAGCCCTGTAACCCCCATACCCAGTATGTATATCAGCCCTGTAACCCCCATACCCAGTATGTATATCAGCCCTGTAACCCCCATACCCAGTATGTATATCAGCCCTGTAACCCCCATACCCAGTATGTATATCATAGCCCTGTAACCCCTATACCCAGTATGTATATCATAGCCCTGTAACCCCCATACCCAGTATGTATATCAGCCCTGTAACCCCCATACCCAGTATGTATATCAGCCCTGTAACCCCCATACCCAGTATGTATATCATAGCCCTGTAACCCCCATACCCAGTATGTATATCAGCCCTGTAACCCCCATACCCAGTATGTATATCATAGCCCTGTAACCCCCATACCCAGTATGTATATCATAGCCCTGTAACCCCCATACCCAGTATGTATATCATAGCCCTGTAACCCCCATACCCAGTATGTATATCAGCCCTGTAACCCCCATACCCAGTATGTATATCAGCCCTGTAACCCCCATACCCAGTATGTATATCAGCCCTGTAACCCCATACCCAGTATGTATATCAGCCCTGTAACCCCCATACCCAGTATGTATATCAGCCCTGTAACCCCCATACCCAGTATGTATATCAGCCCTGTAACCCCCATACCCAGTATGTATATCAGCCCTGTAACCCCCATACCCAGTATGTATATCATAGCCCTGTAACCCCCATACCCAGTATGTATATCAGCCCTGTAACCCCCATACCCAGTATGTATATCAGCCCTGTAACCCCCATACCCAGTATGTATATCATAGCCCTGTAACCCCCCATACCCAGTATATTCCTCATAGCCCTGTAACCCCCATACCCAGTATATTCCTCATAGCCCTGTAACCCCCATACCCAGTATGTATATCATAGCCCTGTAACCCCCATATCCAGTATATTCCTCGTAGCCCTATAACCCCCATATCCAGTATATTCCTCGTAGCCCTATAACCCCCATATCCAGTATATTCCTCGTAGCCCTGTAACCCCATATCTAGTATATTCCTCGTAGCCCTGTAACCCCATATCCAGTATATTCCTCATAGCCCTGTAACCCCCATACCCAGTATGTATATCATAGCCTGTAACCCCCATATCTAGTATATTCCTCGTAGCCCTGTAACCCCCATATCCAGTATATTCCTCGTAGCCCTATAACCCCCATATCCAGTATATTCCTCATAGCCCTGTAACCCCCATACCCAGTATGTATATCAGCCCTGTAACCCCCATATCCAGTATATTCCTCATAGCCCTGTAACCCCCATACCCAGTATATTCCTCATAGCCCTGTAACCCCCATACCCAGTATGTATATCATAGCCCTGTAACCCCATATCCAGTATATTCCTCGTAGCCCTATAACCCCCATATCCAGTATATTCCTCGTAGCCCTATAACCCCATATCCAGTATATTCCTCGTAGCCCTGTAACCCCCATATCTAGTATATTCCTCGTAGCCCTGTAACCCCCATATCCAGTATATTCCTCGTAGCCCTATAACCCCCATATCCAGTATATTCCTCGTAGCCCTGTAACCCCCATATCCAGTATATTCCTCGTAGCCCTGTAACCCCCATATCCAGTATATTCCTCGTAGCCCTGTAACCCCCATACCCAGTATATTCCTCATAGCCCTGTAACCCCATACCCAGTATGTATATCAGCCCTGTAACCCCCATACCCAGTATGTATATCAGCCCTGTAACCCCCATATCCAGTATATTCCTCATAGCCCTGTAACCCCCATACCCAGTATATTCCTCATAGCCCTGTAACCCCCATACCCAGTATGTATATCAGCCCCTGTAACCCCCATACCCAGTATGTATATCAGCCCTGTAACCCCATACCCAGTATGTTATCATAGCCCTGTAACCCCCATACCCAGTATGTGTATCAGCCCTGTAACCCCCATACCCAGTATGTGTATCAGCCCTGTAACCCCCATACCCAGTATGTATTCAGCCCTGTAACCCCCATACCCAGTATGTATATCATAGCCCTGTAACCCCCATACCCAGTATGTATATCATAGCCCTGTAACCCCATACCCAGTATGTATATCAGCCCTGTAACCCCCATACCCAGTATGTATATCATAGCCCTGTAACCCCCATACCCAGTATGTATATCATAGCCCTGTAACCCCCATACCCAGTATGTATATCAGCCCTGTAACCCCCATACCCAGTATGTGTATCAGCCCTGTAACCCCCATACCCAGTATGTATATCAGCCCTGTAACCCCCATACCCAGTATGTATATCAGCCCTGTAACCCCCATACCCAGTATGTATATCAGCCCTGTAACACCCCATACCCAGTATGTGTATCAGCCCTGTAACCCCATACCCAGTATGTGTATCAGCCCTGTAACCCCCATACCCAGTATGTATATCAGCCCTGTAACCCCCATACCCAGTATGTATATCAGCCCTGTAACCCCCATACCCAGTATGTATATCAGCCCTGTAACCCCATACCCAGTATGTATATCAGCCCTGTAACCCCATACCCAGTATGTATATCATAGCCCTGTAACCCCCATACCCAGTATGTATATCAGCCCTGTAACCCCCATACCCAGTATGTATATCAGCCCTGTAACCCCCATACCCAGTATGTATATCAGCCCTGTAACCCCCATACCCAGTATGTATATCAGCCCTGTAACCCCATACCCAGTATGTATATCATAGCCCTGTAACTCCCATACCCAGTATGTATATCAGCCCTGTAACCCCCATACCCAGTATGTATATCAGCCCTGTAACCCCCATACCCAGTATGTATATCATAGCCCTGTAACCCCCATACCCAGTATGTATATCAGCCCTGTAACCCCCATACCCAGTATGTGTATCAGCCCTGTAACCCCCATACCCAGTATGTATATCATAGCCCTGTAACCCCCATACCCAGTATGTATATCATAGCCCTGTAACCCCCATACCCAGTATGTATATCAGCCCTGTAAACCCCATACCCAGTATGTGTATCAGCCCTGTAACCCCCATACCCAGTATGTATATCATAGCCCTGTAACCCCCATACCCAGTATGTATATCATAGCCCTGTAACCCCCATACCCAGTATGTATATCAGCCCTGTAACCCCCATACCCAGTATGTATATCAGCCCTGTAACCCCCATACCCAGTATGTATATCAGCCCTGTAACCCCCATACCCAGTATGTATATCAGCCCTGTAACCCCCATACCCAGTATGTATATCAGCCCTGTAACCCCATACCCAGTATGTATATCAGCCCTGTAACCCCCATACCCAGTATGTATATCAGCCCTGTAACCCCCATACCCAGTATGTATATCATAGCCCTGTAACCCCCATACCCAGTATGTATATCATAGCCCTGTAACCCCCATACCCAGTATGTATATCAGCCCTGTAACCCCCATACCCAGTATGTATATCAGCCCTGTAACCCCCATACCCAGTATGTATATCAGCCCTGTAACCCCCATACCCAGTATGTATATCAGCCCTGTAACCCCCATACCCAGTATGTATATCAGCCCTGTAACCCCCATACCCGGTATGTATATCATAGCCCTGTAACCCCCATACCCGGTATGTATATCAGCCCTGTAACCCCCATACCCGGTATGTATATCAGCCCTGTAACCCCCATACCCAGTATGTATATCATAGCCCTGTAACCCCCATACCCAGTATGTATATCATAGCCCTGTAACCCCCATACCCAGTATGTATATCAGCCTGTAACCCCCATACCCAGTATGTATATCATAGCCTTGTAACCCCCATACCCAGTATGTATATCAGCCCTGTAACCCCCATACCCAGTATGTATATCAGCCCTGTAACCCCCATACCCAGTATGTATATCAGCCCTGTAACCCCCATACCCAGTATGTATATCATAGCCCCTGTAACCCCCATACCCAGTATGTATATCATAGCCCTGCTAAACCCCCTAATAGCCCGGTATGTATATCAGCCCTGTAACCCCCATACCCAGTATGTATATCATAGCCCTGCTAACCCCCATACCCCAGTATGTATATCAGCCCCTGTTAACCCCATACCCAGTATGTATATCATAGCCCTGTAACCCCCATACCCCAGTATGTTATATCAGCCCTGTAACCCCCATACCCAGTATGTATATCATAGCCCTGTAAACCCCCCGATAGCCCAGTATGTTATATCAGCCCATGTAACCCCTATACCCAGTATGTATATCATAGCCCTGTAACCCCCATACCCAGTATGTATATCATAGCCCCTGTGAACCCCATACCCAAGTATGTATATCATAGCCCTGTAACCCCCATACCCAGTTATGTATATCATAGCCCTTGTAACCCCCCATACCTAGTTATGCCTATATCAGCACCTGTAACCCCGATACCCAGTATGTATATCATAGCCCCTGTAACCTCCCTATACCCAGGTATGTATATCAGCCCTGTAACCCACCAATACCCAGTATGATATCATAGCCCTGTAACCCCCATACCCAGTATGTATATCATTAGCCCCCTGGTAACCCCCATACCCAGTATGTATATCAAGCCCTGTAACCCCCATACCCAGTATGTATATCAGCCCTGTAACCCTCCATACCCAGTATGTATATCATAGCCCTGTAACCCCCATACCCAGTATGTATATCATAGCCCTGTAACCCCCATACCCAGTATGTATATCATAGCCCTGTAACCCCCATACCCAGTATGTATATCATGCCCTGTAACCCCACCCGTATATCAGCCTACCCCCCCAGTATGTATATCATAGCCCTGTAACCCCCATACCCAGTATGTATATCATAGCCCTGTAAACCCCCATACCCAGTATGTATATCATAGCCCTGTAACCCCCATACCCAGTATGTATATCAGCCCTGTAACCCCCATACCCAGTATGTATATCAGCCCTGTAACCCCCATACCCAGTATGTATATCATAGCCCTGTAACCCCCATACCCAGTATGTATATCAGCCCTGTAACCCCCATACCCAGTATTTATATCAGCCCTGTAACCCCCATACCCAGTATGTATATCATAGCCCTGTAACCCCCATATCCAGTATATTCCTCATAGCCCTGTAACCCCCATACCCAGTATATTCCTCATAGCCCTGTAACCCCCATACCCAGTATGTATATCAGCCCTGTAACCCCCATACCCAGTATGTATATCAGCCCTGTAACCCCCATACCCAGTATTTATATCAGCCCTGTAACCCCCATACCCAGTATGTATATCATAGCCCTGTAACCCCCATATCCAGTATATTCCTCATAGCCCTGTAACCCCCATACCCAGTATGTATATCAGCCCTGTAACCCCCATACCCAGTATGTATATCAGCCCTATAACCCCCATACCCAGTATGTATATCAGCCCTGTAACCCCCATACCCAGTATGTATATCAGCCCTGTAACCCCCATATCCAGTATATTCCTCGTAGCCCTATAACCCCCATATCCAGTATATTCCTCGTAGCCCTATAACCCCCATATCCAGTATATTCCTCGTAGCCCTGTAACCCCCATATCCAGTATATTCCTCATAGCCCTGTAACCCCCATACCCAGTATATTCCTCATAGCCCTGTAACCCCCATACCCAGTATGTATATCAGCCCTGTAACCCCCATACCCAGTATGTATATCATAGCCCTGTAACCCCCATACCCAGTATGTATATCAGCCCTGGTTAACCCCCATACCCAGTATGTATATCATAGCCCTGTAACCCCCATACCCAGTATGTATATCAGCCCTGTAACCCCCATACCCAGTATGTATAATCATAGCCCTGTAACCCCCATACCCAGTATGTATATCAGCCCTGTAACCCCCATACCCAGTATGTATATCATAGCCTGTAACCCCCATACCAGTATGTATATCAGCCCTGTAACCCCCCATACCCAGTATGTATATCAGCCCTGTAACCCCCATACCCAGTATGTATATCATAGCCCTGTAACCCCCATACCCAGTATGTGTATCAGCCCTGTAACCCCCATACCCAGTATGTATATCATAGCCCTGTAACCCCCATACCCAGTATGTATATCAGCCCTGTAACCCCCATACCCAGTATGTATATCAGCCCTGTAACCCCCATACCCAGTATGTATATCAGCCCTGTAACCCCCATACCCAGTATGTATATCATAGCCCTGTAACCCCCATACCCAGTATGTATATCAGCCCTGTAACCCCCATACCCAGTATGTATATCATAGCCCTGTAACCCCCATACCCAGTATGTATATCAGCCCTGTAACCCCCATACCCAGTATGTATATCATAGCCCTGTAACCCCATACCCAGTATGTATATCATAGCCCTGTAACCCCCATACCCAGTATGTATATCAGCCCTGTAACCCCCATACCCAGTATGTATATCAGCCCTGTAACCCCCATACCCAGTATGTATATCATAGCCCTGTAACCCCCATACCCAGTATGTATATCAGCCCTTTAACCCCCATACCCAGTATGTATATCAGCCCTGTAACCGCCATACCCAGTATGTATATCAGCCCCTGGTAACCCCCATACCCAGTATGTATATCAGCCCTGTAACCCCCATACCCAGTATGTATATCAGCCCTGTAACCCCCATACCCAGTATGTATATCAGCCCTGTAACCCCCATACCCAGTATGTATATCAGCCCTGTAACCCCCATACCCAGTATGTATATCAGCCCTGTAACCCCCATACCCAGTATGTATATCAGCCCTGTAACCCCCATACCCAGTATGTATATCAGCCCTGTAACCCCCATACCCAGTATGTATATCAGCCCTGTAACCCCCATACCCAGTATGTATATCAGCCCTGTAACCCCCATACCCAGTATGTATATCATAGCCCTGTAACCCCCATACCCAGTATGTATATCATAGCCCTGTACCCCCATACCCAGTATGTATATCAGCCCTGTAACCCCCATACCCAGTATGTATATCAGCCCTGTAACCCCCATACCCAGTATGTATATCATAGCCCTGTAACCCCCATACCCAGTATGTATATCAGCCCCTGTAACCCCCATACCCAGTATGTATATCAGCCCTGTAACCCCCATACCCAGTATGTATATCAGCCCTGTAACCCCCATACCCAGCATGTATATCATAGCCCTGTAACCCCCATACCCAGTATGTATATCAGCCTGTAACCCCCATACCCAGTATGTATATCATAGCCCTGTAACCCCCATACCCAGTATGTATATCAGCCCTGTAACCCCCATACCCAGTATGTATATCAGCCCTGTAACCCCCATACCCAGTATGTATATCAGCCCTGTGACCCCCATACCCAGTATGTATATCAGCCCTGTACCCCATACCCAGTATGTAATCAGCCCTGTACCCCATACCCAGTATGTATATCAGCCCTGTAACCCCCATACCAGTATGTATATCAGCCCTGTTGACCCCCATACCCAGTATGTATATCAGCCCTGTAACCCCCATACCCAGTATGTATATCAGCCCTGTAACCCCCATACCCAGTATGTATATCATAGCCCTGTAACCCCCATACCCAGTATGTATATCAGCCCTGTAACCCCCATACCCAGTAGTATATCAGCCCTGTAACCCCATACCCAGTATGTATATCAGCCCTGTAACCCCCATACCCAGTATGTATATCATAGCCCTGTAACCCCCATACCCAGTATGTATATCATAGCCCTGTAACCCCCATACCCAGTATGTATATCATAGCCCTGTAACCCCCATACCCAGTATGTATATCAGCCCTGTAACCCCCATACCCAGTATGTATATCAGCCCTGTAACCCCCATACCCAGTATGTATATCATAGCCCTGTAACCCCCATACCAGTATGTATATCAGCCCTGTAAACCCCCATACCCAGTATGTATATCAGCCCTGTAACCCCCATACCCAGTATGTATATCAGCCCTGTAACCCCCATACCCAGTATGTATATCATAGCCCTGTAACCCCCATACCCAGTATGTATATCAGCCCTGTAACCCCCATACCCAGTATGTATATCAGCCCTGTAACCCCCATACCCAGTATGTATATCAGCCCTGTAACCCCCATACCCAGTATGTATATCAGCCCTGTAACCCCCATACCCAGTATGTATATCATAGCCCTGTAACCCCCATTACCCAGTATGTATATCAGCCCTGTAACCCCCATACCCAGTATGTATATCAGCCCTGTAACCCCCATACCCAGTATGTATATCAGCCCTGTAACCCCCATACCCAGTATGTATATCATAGCCCTGTAAACCCCCATACCCAGTATGTATATCATAGCCCTGTAACCCCCATACCCAGTATGTATATCAGCCCTGTAACCCCCATACCCAGTATGTATATCAGCCCTGTAACCCCCATACCCAGTATGTATATCATAGCCCTGTAACCCCATACCCAGTATGTATATCATAGCCCTGTAACCCCCATACCCAGTATGTATATCATAGCCCTGTAACCCCCATACCCAGTATGTATATCAGCCCTGTAACCCCCATACCCAGTATTTATATCAGCCCTGTAACCCCCATACCCAGTATGTATATCAGCCCTGTAACCCCCATACCAGTATGTATATCATGCCCTGTAACCCCCCATACCCAGTATGTATATCAGCCCTGTAACCCCCATACCCAGTATGTATATCAGCCCTGTAACCCCCATACCCAGTATGTATATCAGCCCTGTAACCCCATACCCAGTATGTATATCATAGCCCTGTAACCCCCATACCAGTATGTATATCAGCCCTGTAACCCCCATACCCAGTATGTATATCATAGCCCTGTAACCCCCATACCCAGTATGTATATCATAGCCCTGTAACCCCCATACCCAGTATGTATATCAGCCCTGTAACCCCCATACCCAGTATGTATATCAGCCCTGTAACCCCCATACCCAGTATGTATATCAGCCCTGTAACCCCCATACCCAGTATGTATATCAGCCCTGTAACCCCCATACCCAGTATGTATATCAGCCCTGTAACCCCCATACCCAGTATGTATATCAGCCCTGTAACCCCCATACCCAGTATGTATATCAGCCCTGTAACCCCCATACCCAGTATGTATATCAGCCCTGTAACCCCCAACCCAGTATTAACCCCCAACCCAGTATGTATATCAGCCCTGTAACCCCCATACCCAGTATGTATATCAGCCCTGTAACCCCCATACCCAGTATGTATATCAGCCCTGTAACCCCCATACCCAGTATGGTATATCATCCCTGTAACCCCCATACCCAGTATGTATATCAGCCCTGTAACCCCCATACCCAGTATGTATATCAGCCCTGTAACCCCCATACCCAGTATGTATATCAGCCCTGTAACCCCATACCCAGTATGTGTATCAGCCCTGTAACCCCCATACCCAGTATGTATATCATAGCCCTGTAACCCCCATACCCAGTATATCATAGCCCTGTAACCCCCATACCCAGTATGTATATCAGCCCTGTAACCCCCATACCCAGTATGTATATCAGCCCTGTAACCCCCATACCCAGTATGGTATATCAGCCCTGTAACCCCCATACCCAGTATGTATATATCAGCCCTGTAACCCCCATACCCAGTATGTATATCAGCCCTGTAACCCCCATACCCAGTATGTATATCATAGCCCTGTAACCCCCATACCCAGTATATCATAGCCCTGTAACCCCCATACCCAGTATGTATATCAGCCCTGTAACCCCCATACCCAGTATGTATATCATAGCCCTGTAACCCCCATACCCAGTATGTATATCAGCCCTGTAACCCCCCATACCCAGTATGTATATCATAGCCCTGTAACCCCCATACCCAGTATGTATATCAGCCCTGTAACCCCCATACCCAGTATGTATATCATAGCCCTGTAACCCCCATACCCAGTATGTATATCAGCCCTGTAACCCCCATACCCAGTATGTATATCATAGCCTTGTAACCCCCATACCCAGTATGTATATCAGCCCTGTAACCCCCATACCCAGTATGTATATCAGCCCTGTAACCCCCATACCCAGTATGTATATCAGCCGCTGTAACCCCCCATACCCAGTATGTATATCAGCCCTGTAACCCCCATACCCAGTATGTATATCAGCCCTGTAACCCCCATACCCAGTATGTATATCAGCCCTGTAACCCCCATACCCAGTATGTATATCAGCCCTGTAACCCCCATACCCAGTATGTATATCAGCCCTGTAACCCCCATACCCAGTATGTATATCAGCCCTGTAACCCCCATACCCAGTATGTATATCAGCCCTGTAACCCCCCATACCCAGTATGTATATCAGCCCTGTAACCCCCATACCCAGTATGTATATCAGCCCTGTAACCCCCCATACCCATAATACCCAGTATGTATATCAGCCCTGTAACCCCATAACCCCAGTATGTATATCATAGCCCTGTAACCCCCATACCCAGTATGTATATCATAGCCCTGTAACCCCCATACCCAGTATGTATATCAGCCCTGTAACCCCCATACCCAGTATGTATATCAGCCCTGTAACCCCCATACCAGTATGTATATCATAGCCCTGAACCCCCATACCCAGTATGTATATTCAGCCCTGTAACCCCCATACCCAGTATGTATATCATAGCCCTGTAACCCCCATACCCAGTATGTATATCAGCCCTGTAACCCCCATACCCAGTATGTATATCAGCCCTGTAACCCCCATACCCAGTATGTATATCATAGCCCTGTAACCCCATACCCAGTATGTATATCAGCCCTGTAAACCCCCATACCCAGTATGTATATCAGCCCTGTAACCCCCATACCCAGTATGTATATCAGCCCTGTTAACCCCCATACCCAGTATGTATATCAGCCCTGTAACCCCTATACCAGTATGTATATCATAGCCCTGTAACCCCCATACCCAGTATGTATATCAGCCCTGTAACCCCCATACCCAGTATGTATATCAGCCCTGTAACCCCCATACCCAGTATGTATATCATAGCCCTGTAACCCCCATACCCAGTATGTATATCATAGCCCTGTAACCCCCATACCCAGTATGTATATCAGCCCTGTAACCCCCATACCCAGTATGTATATCATAGCCCTGTAACCCCCATACCCAGTATGTATATCAGCCTGTAACCCCATACCCAGTATGTATATCATAGCCCTGTAACCCCCATACCCAGTATGTATTATCAGCCCTGTAACCCCCATACCCAGTATGTATATCAGCCCTGTAACCCCCATACCCAGTATGTATATCAGCCCTGTAACCCCATACCCGTATGTATATCAGCCCTGTAACCCCCATACCCAGTATGTATATCAGCCCTGTAACCCCCATACCCAGTATGTATATCAGCCCTGTAACCCCCATACCCAGTATGTAATCAGCCCTGTAACCCCCATACCCAGTATGTATATCAGCCCTGTAACCCCCATACCCAGTATGTATATCAGCCCTGTAACCCCCATACCCAGTATGTATATCATAGCCTTGTAACCCCCCATACCCAGTATGTATATCAGCCCTGTAACCCCCATACCCAGTATGTATATCAGCCTGTAACCCCCATACCCAGTTATGTATATCATAGCCCTGTAACCCCCATACCCAGTATGTATATCAGCCTGTAACCCCATACCCAGTATGTATATCAGGCCCTGTAACCCCCATACCCAGTATGTATATCAGCCCGTGTAACCCCCATACCCAGTATGTATATCATAGCCCTGTAACCCCCATACCCAGTATGTATATCATAGCCTGTAACCCCCATACCCAGTATGTATATCATAGCCCTGTAACCCCCATACCCAGTATGTTATCAGCCCTGTAACCCCCATACCCAGTATGTATATCATAGCCCTGTAACCCCCATACCCAGTATGTATATCATAGCCCTGTAACCCCCATACCCAGTATGTATATCAGCCCTGTAACCCCCATACCCAGTATGTATATCATAGCCTTGTAACCCCCATACCCAGTATGTATATCAGCCCTGTAACCCCCATACCCAGTATGTATATCAGCCCTGTAACCCCCATACCCAGTATGTATATCATAGCCCTGTAACCCCCATACCCAGTATGTATATCATAGCCCTGTAACCCCCATACCCAGTATGTATATCATAGCCCTGTAACCCCCATACCCAGTATGTATATCAGCCCTGTAACCCCCATACCCAGTATGTATATCATAGGCCCTTGTAACCCCCATACCCAGTATGTATATCAGCCTGTAACCCCCATACCCAGTATGTATATCAGCCCTGTAACCCCCATACCCAGTATGTATATCATAGCCCTGTAACCCCCATACCCAGTATGTATATCAGCCCTGTAACCCCCATACCCAGTATGTATATCAGCCCTGTAACCCCATACCCAGTATGTATATCATAGCCCTGTAACCCCATACCCAGTATGTATAGTCATAGCCCTGTAACCCCCATACCCAGTATGTATATCAGCCCTGTAACCCCCATACCCAGTATGTATATCAGCCCTGTAACCCCCATACCCAGTATGTATTATCATAGCCCTGTAACCCCCATACCCAGTATGTATATCAGCCCTGTAACCCCCATACCCAGTATGTATATCAGCCCTGTAACCCCCATACCCAGTATGTATATCAGCCCTGTAACCCCCATACCCAGTATGTATATCAGCCCTGTAACCCCCATTACCCCAGTATGTGTATCAGCCCTGTAACCCCCCATACCCAGTATGTGTATCAGCCCTGTAACCCCCATACCCAGTATGTATATCAGCCCTGTAACCCCCATACCCAGTATGTATATCAGCCCTGTAACCCCCATACCCAGTATGTATATCAGCCCTGTAACCCCCATACCCAGTATGTATACCTGTAACAGCCTGTAACCCCCATACCCAGTTGTATATCAGCCTGTAACCCCCCATACCCAGTATGTATATCAGCCCTGTAACCCCCATACCAGTATGTATATCAGCCCTGTAACCCCCATAGCCCAGTATGTATATCAGCCTCTGTATACCCCATACCCAGTATGTAGTATCAGCCCTGTAACCCCCCATACCCAGTATGTATATCAGCCCTGTAACCCCCATTACCCAGTATGTATATCAGCCCTGTAACCCCCATACCCAGTATGTATATCATAGCCCTGTAACCCCCATACCCAGTATGTATATCATAGCCCTGGTAACCCCCATACCCAGTATGTATATCAGCCCTGTAACCCCCATACCCAGTATGTATATCAGCCCTGTAAACCCCCATACCCAGTATGTATATCAGCCCTGTAACCCCCCATACCCAGTATGTATATCAGCCCTGTAACCCCCATACCCAGTATGTATATCAAGCCCTGTAACCCCCATACCCAGTATGTATATCAGCCCTGTAACCCCCATACCCAGTATGTATATCAGCCCTGTAACCCCCATACCCAGTATGTATATCAGCCCTGTAACCCCCATACCCAGTATGTATATCAGCCCTGGTTAACCCCCATACCCAGTATGTATATCAGCCCTGTAAACCCCCATACCCAGTATGTATATCAGCCCTGTAACCCCCATACCCAGTATGTATATCAGCCCTGTAAACCCCCATACCCAGTATGTATATCAGCCCTGGTAACCCCCATACCCAGTATGTATATCAGCCCTGTAACCCCCATACCCAGTATGTATATCAGCCCTGTAACCCCCCATACCCAGTATGTATATCAGCCCTGTAACCCCCATACCCAGTATGTATATCATAGCCCTGTAACCCCCATACCCAGTATGTATATCATAGCCCTGTAACCCCCATACCCAGTATGTATATCAGCCCTGTAACCCCCATACCCAGTATGTATATCAGCCCTGTAACCCCCATACCCAGTATGTATATCAGCCCTGTAACCCCCATGTATGTTGCACAGGGAGACCTGGTCTGTAGCCACAGTTGGGTATTTTACAGGTTAAATGATGTCATTAGATGTAAAGGGTTAAACAGAGTTGGGGTATAACCCCCTTTGCCCCCCCCCCCATGTTCTTGCACGGTGCCTGCCTGATGGAGAGCATGTTCCTTCCAGTCCCACCCTAAATCTGAGCCTCTAACCCAGCAGCACCCCAAACCCCCTCTGCCTGCCCCCCCATTACTCTCTGCCTGCGCTCTGCGACCTACTGACTTCCTTGCTCTGTTGCAATTGGTCTTTCTTGTTCTCATCAAATGTTTTGAAAGTGAATGAAGAAACTGCCGTCCTGAAAGTGTGGGGGCAAGTGGGGCTCTTAATGTCCTAAGGAACCAAATGGTTATTATATGTAGGGTACGGGGGCCCCCCGTTACTGGCACTGTGTGAAGCCTTGTCTATGTATGTTTGGCGTGTGGGCGGGTACTTACATTGACATGTGGGCGGGTACTTACATTGACATGTGGGCGGGTACTTACATTGACATGTGGGCGGGTACTTACATTGACATGTGGGCTGGTACTTACACTGACATGTGGGCGGGTAGTTACACAGACATGTGGGCGGGTACTTACACTGGTATGTGGGCGGGTACTCTTACACTGACATGTGGGCGGGTACTCTTACACTGACATGTGGGCGGGTACTCTTACACTGGAATGTGGGCGGGTACTCTTACACTGGAATGTGGGTGGGTACTCTTACACTGGAATGTGGGCGGGTACTCTTACACTGGTATGTGGGCGGGTACTCTTACACTGGAATGTGGGCGGGTACTCTTACACTGGAATGTGGGCGGGTACTCTTACACTGGAATGTGGGCGGGTACTCTTACACTGGAATGTGGGCGGGTACATGTTTTGGCAAATCTAAGCTGTTAATGAATCATTACTTGAACCTCATGGGAGTGGCCAAATGACTGCTGTCCTATGGGGAGGAGCTTGTATTAATGGGGAAGTGAGGGTGATGGGGAGTCAGTGCCTGAGTGGAAGGGGGGCCTGACAGTGCCTGAGTGGAAGGGGTGCCTGACAGTGCCTGAGTGGAAGGGGTGCCTGACAGTGCCTGAGTGGAAGGGGTGCCTGACAGTGCCTGAGTGGAAGGGGTGCCTGACAGTGCCTGAGTGGAAGGGGTGCCTGACAGTGCCTGAGTGGAAGGGGTGCCTGGGCAGAGGGGTGCATACAGTGCAGTTGGTTGTGCCTATGTGCAGTCTTTAGGCCAAGCTGGATGTTACCTGCCCTGCATGATGTTCCTACTAAGCCTCTAGTAATAGCAAATACTGCCCGGTGGTACTGCCCGGTGGTACTGCCCGGTGATACTGCCCGGTGATACTGCCCGGTGGTACTGCCCGGTGGTACTGCCCGGTGATACTGCCCGGTGATACTGCCCGGTGGTACTGCCCGGTGGTACTGCCCGGTGGTACTGCCCGGTGATACTGCCCGTGGTACTGCCCGGTGATACTGCTCGGTGTTACTGCCCTACACACCCCTGTGTTATTGTTGCCTGTTTTGCCCGACACTTTATGAAACTGGTACTAACCCTTCCCCTCTTCCTGTATTCTTCTATGTGTCATGGCCGGTCTTCCCTTTGCCCCTCTAGCCTTAACTCCTTAACCCCCATTGTCCTGAGATCATGTCATTTCTACCCCCGGCAGCTCTCCTGTCTCCCTGTGCCCCTGGCACTATCACCCTGCCCTCATTCGTTCCCTAGCCTGACTGACCTCCCTTAATTACCCACATGTCCCTGTGCTGCAACCCTGCCTGCCTTTGGCCATTGTTGCCCAGGCTTTAGCCCCTTCTCCTCCCAGTGATTCTTCACTCCTACTGCCCCTTATCTGCCCCTTCCTCCTGTCCCACTGTTACCCTGACATTGCCCTGTAGCAATAAAGCCGCCATTACATTGCCGTTGCCCTTATATCTCACCTGTTGCCCCTATTCACTTCCTGCAGAGTTTTCGGGCCTCTCTAGTGTTGCACTAATTACCCCGCAAGTAATTCCACCCAGTTCTTTTTCCCCTTATGGAATATTTCTGTTATTCCCATAATGTCACTCTGTGCCTATCAGGGATTGACACCGTCCTCTTCATACGATGGACTCGACCGGAACAGCTTTATACTGAATGTGGTTCCCAGAGTCGGTTTCCTGCTCACCAACAGTACATAGTGGGTCTTTAGGGGCCCCCCATACCTCCAACTCATTCCCTCTGGGGCCCCAGAGCTGCAGATCAACTGTTTGGCCTTATGAAGTAAAACCAGCAGGACCTGCAGTACCTTCTGACTTGTAAGGGCCAAAAACCCAACCAGCAGGACCTGCAGTACCTCCTTATCTGTAAGAGCCAAAAACCCAACCAACAGGACCTGCAGTACCTCCTGACCTGTAAGGGCCAAAAACCCAACCAGCAGGACCTGTAGTACCTCCTGACCTGTAAGAGCCAAAAACCCAACCAGCAGGACCTGTAGTACCTCCTTACCTGTAAGAGCCAAAAACCCAACCAGCAGGACCTGCAGTACCTCCTGACCCACTGAGGCCAAAAACCCAACCAGCAGGACCTGCGGTACCTCCTGACCCACTGAGGCCAAAAACCCAACCAGCAGGACCTGCGGTACCTCCTGACCCACTGAGGCCAAAAACCCAACCAGCAGGACCTGCAGTACCTCCTGACCCACTGAGGCCAAAAACCCAACCAGCAGGACCTGTGGTACCTCCTGACCCACTGAGGCCAAAAACCCAACCAGCAGGACCTGCAGTACCTCCTGACCCACTGAGGCCAAAAACCCAACCAGCAGGACCTGTGGTACCTCCTGACCCACTGAGGCCAAAAACCCAACCAGCAGGACCTGCAGTACCTCCTGACCCACTGAGGCCAAAAACCCAACCAGCAGGACCTGCTGTACCTCCTGACCCACTGAGGCCAAAACCCAACCAGCAGGACCTGCAGTACCTCCTGACCCACTGAGGCCAAAAACCCAACCAGCAGGACCTGCAGTACCTCCTGACCCACTGAGGCCAAAAACCCAACCAGCAGGACCTGCAGTACCTCCTGACCCACTGAGGCCAAAAACCCAACCAGCAGGACCTGCGGTACCTCCTGACCCACTGAGGCCAAAAACCCAACCAGCAGGACCTGCGGTACCTCCTGACCCACTGAGGCCAAAAACCCAACCAGCAGGACCTGCAGTACCTCCTGACCCACTGAGGCCAAAAACCCAACCAGCAGGACCTGCAGTACCTCCTGACGCTGTAATGGCTGGTTTTATTGCTGACCTCCTTCCCTTTTGTTTCCCCTTAGATTTGCCCCTCAGTGTGGGGCAGGCAGTGGGCTTCTAAGATAATTTGCAGTTCTTTGGTCTGGAATGTAAAGTTTGTTACAAGGCGTTAATTACCCTAGCAACCAAAGGAGATGAATAGTTCAGGGCCTTTAAAACTTTACCTTTAGTCTCTTCCCCCCCCCCCCCCCCCCCCATGTGATTGTTGCTCAGTGTTTAGGGCAAAACCCTTTGGGCACTACGACCTCAGTCATGTGGGAACCCCGCCTGCCAATCTAGAACCCTCATTTGCACTGATAGTTGGACATTGGCCCTGCAAGATATCCCGCCTTCTTTGTGAGCCAATAAACTCCGCTTGGATTGGCTGCAGGGTTGTGAGTGCTTGTGGGGCAGATTTTGATTCCCTGTTACCCAGCAGTCATCCCTGTGCCTTTCCTGCCCTCCCCGGGGGGTTCTTCTAAAGCTCCTGGAATCCTGATTGGGGACTGTGCCCCACTTTGTGTTTCAGTGTCTGTCCTTCCTTTCTCTTGTGCTCCCCCAAACTATTCTCTGCTTCCCTCCTGCTCCAACGCCATGATGGCCTATAGAAGGCACACCCCTCCCATACACACGCCCCTCCCATACACACACCCCTCCCATACACACCCCTCCCATACACACCCCTCCCATACACACACCCCTCCCATACACACCCCTCCCATACACACCCCTCCCATACACACACCCCTCCCATACACCACCCTCCCATACACACACCCCTCCCATACACACCCCTCCCATACACACACCCCTCCCACAAGCCCCTCCCATACACACACCCCTCCCCACAGCCCCTCCCATACACAACACCCCTCCCATACACACACCCTCCCACAGCCCCTCCCATACACACACCCCCCTCCCATACACACACCCTTCCACAGCCCCTCCCATACACACACCCCTCCCATACACACCCCTCCCATACACACGCCCCTCCCATTACACACACCCCTCCCATACACACACCCTTCCCACAGCCCCTCCCATACACACACCCCTCCCATACACACATCCCTCCCATACACCACGCCCTCCCATACACACACCCCTCCCATACACACACCCTTCCACAGCCCCTCCCACACACACACGCCCCTCCCATACACACACCCCTCCCACAGCCCCTCCCATACACACACCCCTCCCACAGCCCCCTCCTCCCCCCGTACCCTAGTGATACAGCCTGATCTCTATCCCGCGTATCCCTCCTCCCCCGTACCCTAGTGATACAGCCTGATCTCTATCCCGCGTATCCCTCTCCCCCCGTACCCTAGTGATACAGCCTGATCTCTATCCCAAGTATCCCTCCTCCCCCCGTACCCTAGTGATACAGCCTGATCTCTATCCCACGTATCCCTCCTCCCCCCGTACCCCTAGTGATACAGCCTGATCTCTATCCCGCGTATCCCTCCTCCCCCCGTACCCTAGTGATACAGCCTGATCTCTATCCCAAGTATCCCTCCTCCCCCGTACCCTAGTGATACAGCCTGATCTCTATCCCAAGTATCCCTCCTCCCCCCGTACCCTAGTGATACAGCCTGATCTCTATCCCAAGTATCCCTCCTCCCCCCGTACCCTAGTGATACAGCCTGATCTCTATCCCAAGTAATCCCTCCTCCCCCTGTACCCTAGTGATACAGCCTGATCTCTATCCCAAGTATCCCGCTCCTCCCCCCGCCCCTAGTGATACAGCCTGATCTCTATCCCGCGTATCCCCCTCCCCCCGGTACCCTAGTGATACAGCCTGATCTCTATCCCGCGTATCCCTCCTCCCCCCGTACCCTAGTGATACAGCCTGATCTCTATCCCAAGTATCCCTCCTCCCCCCGTACCCTAGTGATACAGCCTGATCTCTATCCCACGTATCCCTCCTCCCCCCGTACCCTAGTGATACAGCCTGATCTCTATCCCGCGTATCCCTCCTCCCCCCGTACCCTAGTGATACAGCCTTGATCTCTTATCCCACGTATCCCTCCTCCCCCCGTACCCTAGTGATACAGCCTGATCTCTATCCCGCGTATCCCTCCTCCCCCGTACCTAGTGATACAGCCTGATCTCTATCCCAAGTATCCCTCCTCCCCCCGTACCCTAGTGATACAGCCTGATATCTATCCCACGTATCCCTCCTCCCCCGTACCCTAGTGATACAGCCTGATATCTATCCCACGTATCCCTCCTCCCCCCGTACCCTAGTGATACAGCCTGATCTCTATCCCAAGTATCCCTCCTCCCCCCGTACCCTAGTGATACAGCCCTGATCTCTATCCACGTATCCCTCCTCCCCCCGTACCCTAGTGATACAGCCTGATCTCTATCCCGCGTATCCCTCCTCCCCCCGTACCCTAGTGACACAGCCTGATCTCTATCCCGCGTATCCCTCCTCCCCCCCGTGCCCTAGTGATACAGCCTGATCTCTATCCCGCGTATCCCTCCTCCCCCGTACCCTAGTGATACAGCCTGATCTCTATCCCGCGTATCCCTCCTCCCCCGTACCCTAGTGATACAGCCTGATCTCTATCCCGCGTATCCCTCCTCCCCCCGTACCCTAGTGATACAGCCTGATATCTATCCCGCGTATCCCTCCTCCCCCGTACCCTAGTGATACAGCCTGATCTCTATCCCGCGTATCCCTCCTCCCCCGTACCCTAGTGATACAGCCTGATCTCTATCCCGCGTATCCCTCCTCCCCCCGTACCCTAGTGATACAGCCTGATATCTATCCCCGCGTATCCCTCCTCCCCCGTACCCTAGTGATACAGCCTGATATCTATCCCACGTATCCCTCCTCCCCCCGTACCCTAGTGATACAGCCTGATCTCTATCCCGCGTATCCCTCCTCCCCGTACCCTAGTGATACAGCCTGATCTCTATCCCGCGTATCCCTCCTCCCCCCGTACCCTAGTGATACAGCCTGATCTCTATCCCGCGTATCCCTCCTCCCCCGTACCCTAGTGATACAGCCTGATCTCTATCCCGCGTATCCCTCCTCCCCGTACCCTAGTGATACAGCCTGATCTCTATCCCGCGTATCCCTCCTCCCCCGTACCCTAGTGATACAGCCTGATCTCTATCCCGCGTATCCCTCCTCCCCCCCGTACCCTAGTGATACAGCCTGATCTCTATCCCGCGTAATCCCTCCTCCCCCCCCCCGTACCCTAGTGATACAGCCTGATCTCTATCCCACGTATCCCTCCTCCCCCCGTACCCTAGTGATACAGCCTGATCTCTATCCCGCGTATCCCTCCTCCCCCCGTACCCTAGTGATACAAGCCTGATCTCTATCCCGCGTATCCCTCCTCCCCCCGTACCCTAGTGATACAGCCTGATCTCTATCCCACGTATCCCTCCTCCCCCGTACCCTAGTGATACAGCCTGATCTCTATCCCACGTATCCCTCCTCCCCCGTACCCTAGTGATACAGCCTGAATCTCTATCCCGCGTATCCCTCCTCCCCCCCGTACCCTAGTGATACAGCCTGATCTCTATCCGCGTATCCCTCCTCCCCCCGTACCCTAGTGATACAGCCTGATCTCTATCCCGCGTATCCCTCCTCCCCCCGTACCCTAGTGATACAGCCTGATCTCTATCCCGCGTATCCCTCCTCCCCCCGTACCCTAGTGATACAGCCTGATCTCTATCCCACGTATCCCTCCTCCCCCGTACCCTAGTGATACAGCCTGATCTCTATCCCACGTATCCCTCCTCCCCCGTACCCTAGTGATACAGCCTGATCTCTATCCCGCGTATCCCTCCTCCCCCCCGTACCCTAGTGATACAGCCTGATCTCTATCCCGCGTATCCCTCCTCCCCCCCGTACCCTAGTGATACAGCCTGATCTCTATCCCGCGTATCCCTCCTCCCCCCGTACCCTAGTGATACAGCCTGATCTCTATCCCAAGTATCCCTCCTCCCCCCGTACCCTAGTGATACAGCCTGATCTCTATCCCGCGTATCCCTCCTCCCCCCGTACCCTAGTGATACAGCCTGATCTCTATCCCGCGTATCCCTCCTCCCCCCGTACCCTAGTGATACAGCCTGATCTCTATCCCGCGTATCCCTCCTCCCCCCGTACCCTAGTGATACAGCCTGATCTCTATCCCGCGTATCCCTCCTCCCCCCGTACCCTAGTGATACAGCCTGATCTCTATCCCGCGTATCCCTCCTCCCCCCGTACCCTAGTGATACAGCCTGATCTCTATCCCAAGTATCCCTCCACAGAATCGGTCATATACCCCCTACTTTGTGCCCATTTTACCCTAATGTTACAGTGATGGATCTACATCCTGTGTGTCCCTCCCCTTGTGCCCAGTTAATGTGCAGTTGGTGGGATTATATTATATAACGTGTGATATCACTTTGCCTTATTGCAGTTATATTTGTGTTGCTGTGAATCCTAGAGATATCCACCATTATAGAGAAAGAGGCCCTTGTGGTGGTGTTTGTGGCCCTTGGGCACATGTAGCTGGTCCCAGTGTGTCTGTTTATGGCCCCAGTGTTACAGGGAGTGTGAGTGAGACGTCCTGCCCGAGGCTCACCTGCCCGAGGCTCACCTGCCCGAGGCTCACCTGCCCGAGGCTCACCTGCCCGAGGCTCACCTGCCCGAGGCTCACCTGCCCAAGAATAGATGACCCCAGGTAACAAGGCATCTGTTAGTCTCCAGGTTTTCTTGCACAGTTTTGAGGGGTTTAGTTTTGAAGGTGTAACATTAGGAAGATGTCAGAACTAACATGGCCTCACATGTCTCTTGGTGGCCAGGGACTGCCCCCTGTTGGGCAAGCATTCTTACTCTGGCTGCCTTTCCCGTCAGTAATTTGTCCTCCTTGGTTAATATGGCCGCTATGTTTGTTAACTGGGCCTCTTGTTTTGCCTGGGCAGGATATCCTTCTGTTTTCCATGACCATGGCCCAGGACTCCCCTATTTAGCAGTGGGTCACATTGGGGTCATTATAGGTACTGGGGGCTTTTCTTATATCTTATAAGAGCCCGTGGGGACCGTTAAAGGGATTTTTAAAGAAGCTGAAATACTTCATCTAGATATATCCTCTTCCCGGTTTAGTCCCAGGGGTCCAGATTCTCTCACACACATCTTCCCCATGTTTTTCCCCCTACAGCCCCTCTTCTCCGTTCCCCCTGTTAGTTCCTTAGCTCCATTCTTCCCTTCTGTCCCTCTGCTCAGTTCCCCCTGTCAGTCCCTCTGCTCAGTTCTCCCTGTCAGTCCCTCTGCTCAGTTCCCCCTGTCAGTCCCTCTGCTCAGTTCTCCCTGTCAGTCCCTCTGCTCAGTTCCCCCTGTCAGTCCCTCTGCTCAGTTCTCCCTGTCAGTCCCTCTGCTCAGTTCTCCCTGTCAGTCCCTCTGCTCAGTTCTCCCTGTCAGTCCCTCTGCTCAGTTCTCCCTGTCAGTCCCTCTGCTCAGTTCTCCCTGTCAGTCCCTCTGCTCAGTTCTCCCTGTCAGTCCCTCTGCTCAGTTCTCCCTGTCAGTCCCTCTGCTCAGTTCTCCCTGTCAGTCCCTCTGCTCAGTTCTCCCTGTCAGTCCCTCTGCTCAGTTCTCCCTGTCAGTCCCTCTGCTCCGTTCCTCCCTTCAGTCCCTCTGCTCCGTTCCTCCCTCCAGTCCCTCTGCTCAGTTCCTCCCTTCAGTCCCTCTGCTCAGTTCCTCCCTTCAGTCCCTCTGCTCCGTTCCCCCTGTCAGTCCCTCTGCTCCGTTCCTCCCTCCAGTCCCTCTGCTCCGTTCCTCCCTCCAGTCCCTCTGCTCCGTTCCTCCCTTCAGTCCCTCTGCTCCGTTCCCCCTGTCAGTCCCTCTGCTCCGTTCCTCCCTCCAGTCCCTCTGCTCTGTTCCCCCTGTCAGTCCCTCTGCTCCGTTCCCCCTGTCAGTCCCTCTGCTCAGTTCCTCCCTTCAGTCCCTCTGCTCAGTTCCTCCCTTCAGTCCCTCTGCTCAGTTCCTCCCTTCAGTCCCTCTGCTCAGTTCCTCCCTTCAGTCCCTCTGCTCAGTTCCTCCCTTCAGTCCATCTGCTCCGTTCCTCCCTTCAGTCCCTCTGCTCCGTTCCTCCCTTCAGTCCCTCTGCTCCGTTCCCCCTGTCAGTCCCTCTGCTCCGTTCCTCCCTCCAGTCCCTCTGCTCTGTTCCCCCTGTCAGTCCCTCTGCTCCGTTCCTCCCTTCAGTCCCTCTGCTCAGTTCCTCCCTTCAGTCCCTCTGCTCCGTTCCTCCCTCCAGTCCCTCTGCTCCGTTCCCCCTGTCAGTCCCTCTGCTCCGTTCCTCCCTTCAGTCCCTCTGCTCAGTTCCTCCCTTCAGTCCCTCTGCTCCGTTCCTCCCTCCAGTCCCTCTGCTCCGTTCCCCCTGTCAGTCCCTCTGCTCCGTTCCTCCCTTCAGTCCCTCTGCTCCGTTCCTCCCTCCAGTCCCTCTGCTCAGTTCCTCCCTTCAGTCCCTCTGCTCAGTTCCTCCCTTCAGTCCCTCTGCTCAGTTCCTCCCTTCAGTCCCTCTGCTCCGTTCCCCCTGTCAGTCCCTCTGCTCCGTTCCTCCCTCCAGTCCCTCTGCTCCGTTCCCCCTGTCAGTCCCTCTGCTCCGTTCCTCCCTTCAGTCCCTCTGCTCCGTTCCCCCTGTCAGTCCCTCTGCTCCGTTCCTCCCTTCAGTCCCTCTGCTCCGTTCCTCCCTTCAGTCCCTCTGCTCAGTTCCCCCTGTCAGCCCCTCTGCTCAGTTCCCCCTGTCAGTCCCTCTGCTCCGTTCCCCCGTTCAGCCCGTCGGTGCATGATGGGACTGAGCCCTTTCTGTTGCACAGGTACTATATAAGATATTCTTTTGTTTTTTTTGTTTTTTTTTTCTTCTCATTTCTGTGCTTTTTAGGCCTAATTACCCCAGGCATCATCGGAATTTCCACCCTTTCCCAATCCCACCTGACCAGTGAGGCAGCTGCCACACCCCCCCACCAATCAAGAGGCAGATGGCGCGCGGCTCTCAAGCGGATCAGCCCCTGTCCCTCACAGTCACTGCAAGATTCTATTGTGGACAAACCCAGCCTTCCTGCCCCCCCCCCCCATGGCCCTACCTGCCCCCATCTGTACCCCTTGCCTTATACAAAGGACAGTGTTCCTGTGTGCCTGGAATGTCTCCGATTCCGTACCTTCATGTCAGCGTCTTCTCTTTTTTATAAGTTATATTTTCTTTGCTATTGCTTGATTGGATGGACTCTTTTGCTTTCTTCCAATCAGAATTCAGCGTTCAGCCTTGTTTTAGGGCAGACCCCCTATTTGTGGGGCTCTATTGTTCCTCAATAAATAAGACCAATGCAGTAAGAAGAAAGTCTTTGGTTCTATTCGGTGGGTCGGTAGGGGGGACAATGTAGAATTTCAGTTGGGAGTTCCACCAAGAATGCCCCCGTGGAACTGCAGGAGGTCTGACACCTTGGGGCAGATAATTTGGGGTTGAGGGGCAGACTCGGTGCTTCCATGTATGGTGGGTTGGTGGCTCTGGTACTGTTGCGCGGCCTTCACTGAGGCCTTGGGCCGTATCTGTACATTCCCAGCAGGGCCCCAGTTCCAAGTTGGGTTGATACCAGTATAATGAATGTTTAACCCCCCCCGACACCCGTTATAACCCACGTGATGAACTCAGGCGCTATGTTGTGTAAGGATTTCAGGGATTGGCTCTTCTTGCTCACGTGCCGGAGCCCTAACTCTGCACAGAGATAAAGGCCGAGCCTCCGGCTGTGATGGGAAAGATCTTATGTTTCTATAGCCCAGAGTGCTTACGAGAACTGGTGGGGGGTCTGGGGGTGGGTCGCACACTGATAGGGGTGGAACTTGGCATGTTCTGGAGCATAGGAGGCAGTTATTAAATGCAAACGTTCATTTGGGGCTTTACCTGCCTCCTATTAATATCTTATCGTAACCTCGCAGCCTCCCTCCTGCCTCCCCTCAGTCTTTCTCTCCTACCCCTCCAACAGCAACCTCCCCTTATTCTTTCTCTCCTCCCCCCCAACAGCAACCTCGCAGCCTCCCCTCAGTCTTTCTCTCCTCCCCCCGAACAGCAACCTCCCCTCATTCTTTCGCTCCCCCCCCCGAACAGCAACCTCGCAGCCTCCCCTCAGTCTTTCCTCCCCCCCAATAGCAACCTCCCCTCATTCTTTCTCTCCTCCCCCCCAACAGCAACCTCCTCTCCCAACAGCAACCTCCCCTCATTCTTTCTCTCCTCCCCCCCGAACAGCAACCTCACAGCCTCCCCTCATTCTTTCTCTCCTCCCCCCCGAACAGCAACCTCACAGCCTCCCCTAAATCTTTCTCTCCTACCCCCCCAACAGCAACCTCACAGCCTCCCCTCAGTCTTTCTCTCCTATCCCCCCAACAGCAACCTCCCCTCATTCTTTCTCTCCTCCCCCCCGAACAGCAACCTCACAGCCTCCCCTCAGTCTTTCCTCCCCCCCCAACAGCAACCTCCCCTCATTCTTTCTCTCCTACCCCCCAACAGCAACCTCACAGCCTCCCCTCAGTCTTTCTCTCCTACCCCCCAACAGCAACCTCACAGCCTCCCCTCAGTCTTTTCTCTCCTACCCCCACAACAGCAACCTCACAGCCTCCCTCAATCTTTCTCTCCTACCCCCCAACAGCAGCCTCACAGCCTCCCCTCAATCTTTCTCTCCTACCCCCCAACAGCAGCCTCACAGCCTCCCCTCAATCTTTCTCTCCTACCCCCCCAACAGCAACCTCCCCTCAATCTTTCTCTCCTACCCCCCAACAGCAACCTCCCCTCAATCTTTCTCTCCTACCCCCCCAACAGCAACCTCCCCTCAATCTTTCTCTCCTACCCCCCCAACAGCAACCTCCCCTCAATTTTTCTCTCCTACCCCCCCAACAGCAGCCTCACAGCCTCCCCTCAATCTTTCTCTCCTACCCCCCAACAGCAACCTCCCCTCAATCTTTCACTCCTACCCCCCCAACAGCAGCCTCACAGCCTCCCCTCAATCTTTCTCTCCTACCCCCCCAACAGCAGCCTCACAGCCTCCCCTCAAACTTTCTCTCCTACCCCCCCAACAGCAACCTCCCCTCAATCTTTCTCTCCTACCCCCCCCAACAGCAACCTCCCCTCAATCTTTCTCTCCTCCCCCCCAACAGCAACCTCACAGCCTCCCCTCAATCTTTCTCTCCTACCCCCCAACAGCAACCTCCCCTCAATCTTTCTCTCCTACCCCCCCAACAGCAGCCTCACAGCCTCCCCTCAATCTTTCTCTCCTACCCCCCAACAGCAACCTCCCCTCAATCTTTCACTCCTACCCCCCAACAGCAGCCTCACAGCCTCCCCTCAAACTTTCTCTCCTACCCCCCCAACAGCAACCTCCCCTCAATCTTTCTCTCCTCCCCCCCAACAGCAACCTCACAGCCTCCCCTCAATCTTTCTCTCCTACCCCCCCAACAGCAACCTCCCCTCAATCTTTCTCTCCTACCCCCCCAACAGCAGCCTCACAGCCTCCCCTCAATCTTTCTCTCCTACCCCCCCAACAGCAGCCTCACAGCCTCCCTCCTGTCAGGTTGAGAAACTGACGGATAAATCACTAAATATAATAGAGGGAAACAGATTGATTATAACATTAGACACTAGGGAGTTCCCATGTAACACTGTGGCTGCTCAAACAGTAACTAAGATGGCCGCTGTTGGGACCTGACTTGCCACTTTAGCCTGGGGGTACCCTGGCTACTCTTTGTTCTGTGCCGCTCTCAGTGTTACTGGCAACTCATGGCAATGGCAAGATAAAACCTGAAACTCTGAGCCTTTCTCCCGACCTCACCCACAAGCTCTGAGCCTCCCTTGGCATTGAGCCTAAACATAAAGTGCAGTTAGTGTGAAACCATTTGTACTTGTCTCGTTAGGTACTTTCTCCTTGGAATCAAATTCTGCATCCCTAGTGATTACCTCTGATTCTCTGTACTTCCTGCTCCTGGGCTGCTCTCTTTCCCATGGTCAGACAGGAACCTCCCCCTGGGTAAGTGAATCCAATCTCCCCCCAGTACTTACCCAGGTACAGAGCTCTGATTCTCTGTACTTCCTGCTCCTGGGCTGCTCTCTTTCCCATGGTCAGACAGGAACCTCCCCCTGGGTAAGTGAATCCAATCTCCCCCCAGTACTTACCCAGGTACAGAGCTCTGATTCTCTGTACTTCCTGCTCCTGGGCTGCTCTCTTTGCCATGGTCAGACAGGAACCCCCCCCCCCGGGTAAGTGAATCCAATCTCCCCCTAGTACTTACCCAGGTACAGAGCTCTGATTCTCTTTACTTCCTGCTCCTGGGCTGCTCTCTTTCCCATGGTCGGGCAGGAAGCTCCCCCCTGGGTAAGTGAATCCAATCTCCCCCCAGTACTTACCCAGGTACAGAGCTGTGTACAGAGCCTGCTCCTGGGCTGCTCTCTTTCCATGGTAAGGCAGAACCCCCCCCTTCCCCTCCCGGGTAAGTGAATCCATCTCACCTAGTATTAACCTATGTACCAACTTTTGAATCTCTGTACTTCCTGTTCCTTGGCTGCTTTAGATGTGCAGGAAGGATGACAAGCTCTATATGTGCAGGCAGGATGATGAGTTTTAAAAGTGCAGGAAGGATGATGAGCTCTAGTTGTGCAGAAAGGATGATGAGCTCTAGATGTGCAGGCAAAATCACAAGCTCTAGATATGCAGGCAGGATGATAACTTTAAAAGTGCAGGGAAGATGATGGGCTCTAGATGTGCAGGTAGGATGATGAGCTTTAAAAGTGCAGAAAGGATGATGAGCTCTAGATGTGCAGGCAGGATGATGAGCTCTTGATGTGAGGTTGGATGATGAGCTCTAGATGTGCAGGCAGGATGATGAGCTCTAGTTGTGCAGGCAGGATAATGAGCTTTAAAAGTGAGGAAGGATGATAAGCTCTAGTTGTGTAGGCAGGATAATGAGCTTTAAAAATTCAGGAATGATGATGGGCTCTAGATGTGCAGGCAGGATGCTGAGCTCTAGATGTGCAGGCAGGATGCTGAGCTCTAGATGTGCAGGCAGGATGCTGAGCTCTAGATGTGCAGGCAGGATGCTGAGCTCTAGATGTGCAGGCAGGATGATGAGATCTAGGTGTGCAGTTAGGATGTTTAGGCAGAATGACAAGCTCTAGATGTGCAGGCAGGATGATGAGATGAGATCTAGATGTGCAGTTAGGATGTACAGGCAGAATGACAAGCTCTAGATCTGCAGGCAGGATGCTGAGCTCTAGTTGTGCAGGCAGGATAATGAGCTTTTAAAGTGCAGGAAGGATGGTGAGCTCTAGTTGTGCAGGCAGGATAATGATCTTTAAAAGTTCAGGAATGATGATGGGCTCTAGCTGTCCAGGCAGGATGCTGAGCTCTAGCTGTCCAGGCAGGATGCTGAGCTCTAGCTGTCCAGGCAGGATGCTGAGCTCTAGCTGTCCAGGCAGGATGCTGAGCTCTAGCTGTCCAGGCAGGATGCTGAGCTCTAGATGTCCAGGCAGGATGCTGAGCTCTAGATGTCCAGGCAGGATGCTGAGCTCTAGATGTGCAGGAGGAAGATGAGCTCTAGATGTGCAGGCAGGATTATGAGATGAGATCTAGATGTGCAGTTAGGATGTACAGGCAGAATGACAAGCTCTAGATCTGCAGGCAGGATGCTGAGCTCTAGTTGTGCAGGCAGGATAATGAGCTTTTAAAGTTCAGGAATGATGATGGGCTCTAGATGTCCAGGCAGGATGCTGAGGATGCTGTGCAGGAGGAAGATGAGCTCTAGATGTGCAGGCAGGATAATGAGATGTAGATGTGCAGGCAGGATGATGAGATCTAGATGTGCAGTTAGGATGTATAGGCAGAATGACAAGCTCTAGATGTGCAGGCAGGATGCTGAGCTCTAGATGTGCAGGCATGATTATTAGCTCTAGATGTACAGATAGAATATATAGGCAGAATGACAAGCTCTAGATGTGCAGTTAGGATGTATAGACAGAATGACAAGCTCTAGATGTGCAGAGAGAATGATGAACTTTAAAAGTGCTGGGAGGATGATGGGCTCTAGATGTGCAGGCAGGATGATGAGCTTTAAAAGTGCAGGAAGGATGATGAGCTCTAGATGTGCAGGTTGGATAATGAGCTTTAAAAGTGCAGGAAGGATGATGACCTTTAGATGTGCAGGCAACATAACAAGCTCTAGATATGCAGGCAGGATGATGAACTTTAAAACTGCAGGGAGAATGATGGGCTCTAGATGTGCAGGCAGGATGAAGAGCTTTAAAAATGCAGGAAGGATGGTGAGTTCTAGTTGTGCAGGCAGGATGGTGAGCTCTAGATATGCAGGCAGGAAGATGAGCTCTAGATAGGCAGGCAGGAAGATGAGCTCTAGATGTGCAGGCAGTAGGATGAGCTCTAGATGTGCAGGCAGGAAGATGAGCTCTAGATGTGCAGGCAGGAAGATGAGCTCTAGATGTGCAGGCAGGACGATGAGATAAGATCTAGATGTGTAGTTAGGATGTGTAGGCTGGATGATGAGCTTTAAAAGTGCCGGGAGGATGATGAGTTCTAGATGTGCAGGCAGGATGATGAGCTTTAATAGTGCAGGAAGGATGATGAGCTTTAATAGTGCAGGAAGGATGATGAGCTCTAGTTGTGCAGGCAGGATGATGAGCTTTAAAGGAGAAGGAAAGGCTAAGTCACTTGGGGGTGCCAAAATGTTAGGCACCCCCAAGTGACTTAGAACGCCTACCTTTTACCCCGGGCTGGTGCCCCTGTACGGAGGGAACAGCACCAGCCGGGGTAGCTGCCGGCGCTTCCTCCTTCCTCCTCGCTTGCGCGCATGCGCAGTAGAGTGAAAAGCCGAACTTAAACATTAAAGTCGGCTTTTCACTCTACTGCGTATGTGCCGGCCGGTGGATTTCGCCGGCAGCGCTCAAAGGAAGGAGAAAGCGGTGTCTACAGGTGCCCCGGGCTGGTGCTGTTCCCTCCGTACAGGGGCACCAGCCCGGGGTACAAGGTAGGCGCTCTAAGTCACTTGGGGGTGCCTAACATTTTGGCACCCCCAAGTGACTTAGCCTTTCCTTCTCCTTTAATAGTGCAGGAAGGATGATGAGCTTTAATAGTGCAGGAAGGATGATGAGCTTTAATAGTGCAGGAAGGATGATGAGCTCTAGTTGTGCAGGCAGGATGATGAGCTCTTGATGTGAGGTTGGATGATGAACTCTAGATGTGCAGGAAGGATGATGAGCTTTAATAGTGCAGGAAGAATGATGAGCTTTAATAGTGCAGGAAGAATGATGAGCTTTAATAGTGCAGGAAGGATGATGAGCTCTAGTTGTGCAGGCAGGATGATGAGCTCTTGATGTGAGGTTGGATGATGAGCTCTAGATGTGCAGGGAGGAATATGGGCTTTAAAAGTGCAGGCAGGATGATGGGCTCTAGATGTGCAGGCAGGATGATGAGATGAAATCTAGATGTGCAGGCAGGATGTATATACAGAATGACAATCTCTAGATGTGCCGGGAGGATGATGAGTTCTAGATGTGCAGGCAGGATGATGAGCTTTAATAGTGCAGGAAGGATGATGAGCTTTAATAGTGCAGGAAGGATGATGAGCTCTAGTTGTGCAGGCAGGATGATGAGCTTTAATAGTGCAGGAAGGATGATGAGCTTTAATAGTGCAGGAAGGATGATGAGCTTTAATAGTGCAGGAAGGATGATGAGCTCTAGTTGTGCAGGCAGGATGATGAGCTCTTGATGTGAGGTTGGATGATGAACTCTAGATGTGCAGGAAGGATGATGAGCTTTAATAGTGCAGGAAGAATGATGAGCTTTAATAGTGCAGGAAGAATGATGAGCTTTAAAAGTGCAGGAAGGATGGTGAGTTCTAGTTGTGCAGGCAGGATGGTGAGCTCTAGATATGCAGGCAGGAAGATGAGCTCTAGATGTGCAGGCAGGAAGATGAGCTCTAGATGTGCAGGCAGTAGGATGAGCTCTAGATGTGCAGGCAGTAGGATGAGCTCTAGATGTGCAGGCAGGAAGATGAGCTCTAGATGTGCAGGCAGGATGATGAGATGAGATCTACATGTGAAGTTAGGATGTATAGGCAGGAAGATGAGCTCTAGATGTGCAGGCAGGACGATGAGATGAGATCTAGATGTGTAGTTAGGATGTGTAGGCTGGATGATGAGCTTTAATAGTGCAGGAAGGATGATGAGCTTTAATAGTGCAGGAAGGATGATGAGCTCTAGTTGTGCAGGCAGGATGATGAGCTTTATTAGTGCAGGAAGGATGATGAGCTTTAATAGTGCAGGAAGGATGATGAGCTCTAGTTGTGCAGGCAGGATGATGAGCTTTAATAGTGCAGGAAGGATGATGAGCTTTAATAGTGCAGGAAGGATGATGAGCTTTAATAGTGCAGGAAGGATGATGAGCTCTAGTTGTGCAGGCAGGATGATGAGCTTTATTAGTGCAGGAAGGATGATGAGCTTTAATAGTGCAGGAAGGATGATGAGCTCTAGTTGTGCAGGCAGGATGATGAGCTTTATTAGTGCAGGAAGGATGATGAGCTTTAATAGTGCAGGAAGGATGATGAGCTCTAGTTGTGCAGGCAGGATGATGAGCTTTAATAGTGCAGGAAGGATGATGAGCTTTAATAGTGCAGGAAGGATGATGAGCTCTAGTTGTGCAGGCAGGATGATGAGCTTTAATAGTGCAGGAAGGATGATGAGCTCTAGTTGTGCAGGCAGGATGATGAGCTTTAATAGTGCAGGAAGGATGATGAGCTCTAGTTGTGCAGGCAGGATGATGAGCTCTTGATGTGAGGTTGGATGATGAGCTCTAGATGTGCAGGAAGGATGATGAGCTTTAATAGTGCAGGAAGAATGATGAGCTTTAATAGTGCAGGCAGGATGATGAGCTCTTGATGTGAGGTTGGATGATGAGCTCTAGATGTGCAGGGAGGAAGATGGGCTTTAAAAGTGCAGGCAGGATGATGGGCTCTAGATGTGCAGGCAGGATGATGAGATGAAATCTAGATGTGCAGGCAGGATGTATATACAGAATGACAATCTCTAGATGTGCACGAAGGATGATGGGCTTTAACCAATTTGAGTTTGGAACCCGGAGTTCTCCTTTAAGAGCGTCGGCTGCATGGGTAGCCCTAATTAGCTGTAAGTGGGCATGTTGGGTAGCTCTGGGGTTGTGACTTGTGTTACAGGGGTGGCAGTGTAACAGTGAGTGTGAGTTGTGTTACAGGGGTGGCAGTGTAACGGTGAGTGTGAGTTGTGTTACAGGGTGGCAGTGTAACGGTGAGTGTGAGTTGTGTTACAGGCCGACAGTGTAACAGTGAGTGTGAGTTGTGTTACAGGGGTGGCAGTGTAACGGTGAGTGTGAGTTGTGTTACAGGGTGGCAGTGTAACGGTGAGTGTGAGTTGTGTTACAGGCCGACAGTGTAACAGTGAGTGTGAGTTGTGTTACAGGCCGGCAGTGTAACAGTGAGTGTGAGTTGTGTTACAGGCCGGCAGTGTAACGGTGAGTGTGAGTTGTGTTACAGGCCGGCAGTGTAACAGTGAGTGTGAGTTGTGTTACAAGCCGGCAGTGTAACAGTGAGTGTGAGTTGTGTTACAGGCCAGCAGTGTAACAGTGAGTGTGAGTTGTGTTAAAGGCCGGCAGTGTAACGGTGAGTGTGAGTTGTGTTAAAGGCCGGCAGTGTAACGGTGAGTGTGAGTTGTGTTAAAGGCCGGCAGTGTAACGTGAGTGTGAGTGTGAGTTGTGTTACAGGCCGGCAGTGTAACGGTGAGTGTGAGTTGTGTTGTTGTGTTACAGGACGGCAGTGTAACAGTGAGTGTGAGTTGTGTTGTTGTGTTACAGGACAACAGTGTAACGGTGAGTGTGAGTTGTGTTGTTGTGTTACAGGACGGCAGTGTAACGTGAGTGTGAGTTGTGTTGTTGTGTTACAGGCCGGCAGTGTAACGGTGAGTGTGAGTTGTGTGTTGTGTTACAGGACGGCAGTGTAACAGTGAGTGTGAGTTGTGTTGTTGTGTTACAGGACGGCAGTGTAACGTGAGTGTGAGTTGTGTTGTTGTGTTACAGGACGGCAGTGTAACGTGAGTGTGAGTTGTGTTGTTGTGTTACAGGCCGGCAGTGTAACGGTGAGTGTGAGTTGTGTTGTTGTGTTACAGGACGGCAGTGTAACAGTGAGTGTGAGTTGTGTTGTTGTGTTACAGGACGGCAGTGTAACGTGAGTGTGAGTTGTGTTGTTGTGTTTACAGGACGGCAAGTGTAACGTGAGTGTGAGTTGTGTTGTTGTGTTACAGACGGCAAGTGTAACGTGAGTGTGAGTTGTGTTGTTGTGTTACAGGCCGGCAGTGTAACGTGAGTGTGAGTTGTGTTGTTGTGTTACAGGCCGGCAGTGTAACGTGAGTGTGAGTTGTGTTGTTGTGTTACAGGACGGCAGTGTAACGTGAGTGTGAGTTGTGTTGTTGTGTTACAGGACGGCAGTGTAACGTGAGTGTGAGTTGTGTTGTTGTGTTACAGGACGGCAGTGTAACGGTGAGTGTGAGTTGTGTTGTTGTGTTACAGGACGGCAGTGTAACGTGAGTGTGAGTTGTGTTGTTGTGTTACAGGACGGCAGTGTAACGTGAGTGTGAGTTGTGTTGTTGTGTTACAGGACGGCAGTGTAACGTGAGTGTGAGTTGTGTTACAGGACGGCAGTGTAACGTGAGTGTGAGTTGTGGTTGTGTGTTACAGGACGGCAGTGTAACAGTGAGTTTGAGTTGTGTTGTTGTGTTACAGGACGGCAGTGTATAACGTGAGTGTGAGTTGTGTTGTTGTGTTACAGGACGGCAGTGTAACGTGAGTGTGAGTTGTGTTGTTGTGTTACAGGACGGCAGTGTAACGTGAGTGTGAGTTGTGTTGTTGTGTTACAGGACGGCAGTGTAACAGTGAGTGTGAGTTGTGTTGTGTTGTGGTTAACAGGACGGCAGTGTAACGTGAGTGTGAGTTGTGTTGTTGTGTTACAAGGACGGCAGTGTAACGTGAGTGTGAGTTGTGTTGTTGTGTTACAGGACGGCAGTGTAACGTGAGTGTGAGTTGTGTTGTTTGTGTTACAGGACGGCAGTGTAACGTGAGTGTGAGTTGTGTTACAGGCCGGCAGAGTTAACCGTGAGTGTGAGTTGTGTTGTTGTGTTACAGGAAGGCAGTGTAAAACGGTGAGTGTGAGTTTGTTGTTGTGTTACAGGCGGCAGTGTAACGTGAGTGTGAGTTGTGTTGTTGTGTACAGGACGCAGTGTAACTGAGTGTGAAGTTGTGTTGTTGTGTTACAGGACGGCAGTGTAACGTGAGTGTGAGTTGTGTTGTTGTGTTACAGGACGCGGCAGTGGTAACGTGGAGTGTTGAGTTGTGTTGTTTGTGTTACGGACACGTGTACTGTGAGTGTGAAGTTGTGTTGTTGTGTACAGGACGGTCAGTGTAACGTGAGTGTGAGTTGTGTTGTTGTGTTAAGGAGGCAGTGTAACGTGAGTGTGAGTTGTGTTGTTGTGTTACAGGACGGCAAAGTGGTTAATGTGGTGTGAGTTTGTGTTGTTGTGTTACAGGACGGCAGTGTAACGTGTTAGTGTGAAGTGTGTTGTTGTTGTGTTACAGGACGGCAGTGTAAACTGAGTGATGTGAGTTGTGTTGTTGTGTTACAGGACGGCAGTGTAACGTGAGTGTGAGTTGTGTTGTTGTGTTAGGAGGGGCAGTGTAACGTGAGTGTGAGTTGTTGTTGTTGTTTACAGAGAGGCAGTGTAACGTGAGTGTGAGTTGTGTTGTTGTGTTACAGGACGGCTAGTGTAACGGTGAGTGTGAGTTGTGTTGTGTTACAGGACGGCAGTGTAACGTGAGTGTGAGTTTGGTGTTGTTGTGTTACAGGACGGCAGTGTAACGTGAGTGTGAGTTGTGTTGTGTTACAGGCGCAGTGTAAACGTGAGTGTGAGTTGTGTTGTTGTGTTACAGGACGGCAGTGATAACGTGAGTGTGAGTTGTGTTGTTTGTGTTCAGGGGCAGTGTAACGTGAGTGTGAGTTGTGTGTTGTGTTACAGGCGGCAGTGTAACGTGAGTGTGAGTTGTGTTGTTGTGTTACAGGACGGCAAAGTTGGTTAACTGAGTTTTTGGGGGTGTGGTGGATTGGTGTTCAGGACGGCAGTGGTAACGTGAGTGTGAGTTGTGGTTGTTGTGTACAGGACGGCAGTGTAACGTGAGTGTGAGTTGGTTGTTGTGTTACAGGACGCAAGTGTACGTGAGTGTGAGTTGTGGTTTTGTTTGTGTTACAGGACGGCAGTGTAACTGATGAGTGTGAAGTTGTGATTGTTTGTGTTACAGGACGGCAGTGTAACGGTGATGTGAGTTGTGTTGTTGGTGTAAGGACGGCAGTGTAACGTGAGTGTGAGTTGTGTTGATTGTGTTAAGGCGGCAGTGTACGTGGTGTGAGTTGTGTTGTGTACAGGACGGCAGTGTACGTGAGTGTGAGTTGTGTTGTTGTGTTACAGGACGGCAGTGTAACGTGAGTGTGAGTTGTGTTTGTTGTGTTACATGGTCCGGCAGTGTAACGTGAGTGTGAGTTGTGTTGTTTGTGTTACAGGACGGCAGTGTAACGTGAGTGTGAGTTGTGTTGTTGTGTTACAAGGGGCAGTGTAACGTGAGTGTGAGTTGTGGTTGTTGTGTTCAGGACGGCAGTGTAACTGTGAAGTGTGAGTTGGTGACAGGACGGCAGTGTAACGGTGAGTGTGAGTTGTGTTGTTGTGTTACAGTACGCAAGTGTAACGTGAGTGTGAGTTGTGTTTGTTGTGTTGTTTACAGGACGGCAGTGTAACGTGAGTGTGAGTTGTGTTGTTGTGTTACAGGCGGCAGTGTAACGCGTGGAGTGTGAGTTGTGTTGTTGTGTTACAGGACGGCAGTGTAACGTGAGTGTGAAGTTGTGTTGTTGTGTTACAGGACGGCAGTGTAACGGTGAGTGTGAGTTGGTTGTTGTGTTACAGGACGGCAGTGTAACGTGAGTGTGAGTTGTGTTGTTGTGTTACAGGACGGCAGTGTAAACGTGAGTGTGAGTTGTGTTACAGGACGGCAGTGTAACGTGAGTGTGATTGTGTTGTTGTGTTACAGGACGGCAGTGTAAACGTGAGTGTGAGTTTGTTGTTGTGTTACAGGACGGCAGCGTAACGGAGTGTGAGTTGTGTTGTTGTGTTACAAGGAACGCAGTGTACGTGAGTGTGGTTGTGTTGTGTGTTTACAGGACGGCAGTGTAACGGTGAGTGTGAGTTGTGTTGTGAGAGAGATGGGTTGGGCTACTGGCTGTGCTGTAATGGTCGGGGTACGGGATGCTGTTATCTGGGTGGGGTTACCGGCATTACTGAATGGGTCGGGGTTATGGCATGATACGTGTAATGGTCGGGGTTACTGGGCATACTGTAATGGGTCGGAGGTTACTGGGCTACTGTATGGTCGGGTTTACTGGCCGTGCTGTTGGGTCGGGGGTTATGGGCATGCTGTATGGGTCGGAGGCTACTGGGGCATACTGTACATGGGTCGGGCTATGGCCGTGCGTAATGGGTTCGGGGGCTACTGGCAATACTGTAATGGGTTCGGGGCTATGGCCGTGACTGTATTGTCGGGGCTACTGCCGGCTTATGGCGGGGTTAACAGGGCGTGGTGTAATGGTCGGGTTACCGGGCGTGCATGTATTGGGTCGGGGTTGGGTGCTGTAATGGGTCGGGGTTACGGGCGTGCTGTAATGGGTCGGGGTTTATTTTTTACCAGTGTCTGTGTGTGAGCGATAAATAATCAGCATTAGTAGTTTTGGGCTAGGGGGGACTGACCCAGTAAACACGTCGGTGCAATTAGTACAGTTTGGGCTAGGGGACTGACCCATAAACACGTCACTGCCATTAGTACAGTTTGGGCCTAGGGGGACTGACCCGATGAAAGGTGTGCATAGACAGTTTGGGCCCTGGGGGAATGACCACATAAAACGTCACTGCATTAGTAAGTTTTGGCCTATGGGGGACTGACCATAAAGCCCGTCGGTGCCATTAGGTACAGTTTGGGCTAGGGGGGACTGGACATAAATCACGTCGGTGCCTAGTAACAGTTGGGCTAGGGGGACTGACCATATAACACGTCGGTGCCATTAGTACAGTTTGGGGCTAGGGGACTGACCATAACACGTTCGGTACCCATTAGTCAAGTTGGGCTAGGGGGGACCGACCATAAACACGTCGGTGCCATTAGTAAGTTTGGGCCTTAGGGGGGACTGACCATAAAGTCGGTGCTTAGTAAGTTTTGGGGCCTAGGGGGGACTGACCCATAACACGTCGGTGCATTAGTACAGTTTGGGCCTAGGGGGAACTGACGCCATAAAACGTCGGTGCATTAGTGACAGTTTTGGGCTAGGGGGGACTGACCCATAAACATCGGTGCCATTAGTACAGTTTGGGCTAGGGGGAACTGACCCAGTAAACCTCACTGCATTAGTAAAGTTTGGCGCTAGGGGGACTGACCCATAACCGCGTGCCATTAGTACAGGTTTGGGCCTAGGGGACTGACCATAAACAGTGGTGCATTAGTAAAGTTGGGCTAGGGGGACTGACCCATACCGTCGGTCCATGTACAGTTTGGGCCTAGGGGGGACCGACCCATAAACACGTCAGGTGCCATTAGTAAGTTTGGGCTAGGGGGACTGACACCATAAACACGTCACTGCATTGTATAAAAGTTTGGCCTAAGGGGGGACTGACCATAAACACGTACTAGCATTAGAAGTTTTGGGGCCTAGGGGGGATGACCATAACACGTCACTGCATTAGTACGTTTGGGCTAGGGGGACCGACCCATAAACAGGTCGTGTTAGTCAAGTTTGGGCTGGGGGTGACCATAAAAACACGTCACTGCATTAGTACAGTTTGGCCTAGGGGGACTGAACATAGAACGTCACTGCCATTTAATACAGTTTGGGCCTGGGGGACTGACCATAACACTCGGTACATTAGACAGTTTTTGGGGCTAGGGGGCTGCACCATAAACACGATCATCTGCATTAAGTCAGTTTTGGCCTAGGGGACCGCCCATAAACACGTCGGTGCCATAGTACAGTTTTTGGGCTAGGGGGCTGACCCAAATAAACAAGTATGCATTGTAAGATTTGGGCTAGGGGGGATGACCATAAACAGTCACTGCACTTTACAGTTGGGCCTAGGGGGGCGACACCATAAACACGTCGTGCATTAGTACAGTTTGGGCCTAGGGGGGATGACCATAACAGTACTAGCATTAGTACAGTTTGGCTAGGGGGACGACGCCATAAACACGTCGGTACATTAGTACAGTTTGGGCTGGGGGGGACGACCATAAACAAGTCGGTGCAAATTAGTACAGTTTGGGCCTAGGGGGGACCGACATAAACACGTCATGAATTAGTCAGTTTGGGCTGGGGGACTGACCATAAAACACGTCACTGCCATTAGTACAGTTTGGGCCTAGGGGGGACTGACCATAAACAGTCGGACGTATTAGTACAGTTTGGGCCTAGGGGGGACCAGACCATAAAACACGTCACTGCCATTAGTAATTTGGGCTAGGGGGACTGACGCATAAAACAGTCGGTGCATTACTAAGTTTGGGCCTAGGGGGAGGACCCATAAGACGTCGGTGCATAGTAACAAGTTTGGGCTAGGGGGACTGACCATAAACACGTCGTGCCATTAGTACAGTTTGGGCTAGGGGGGACTGACTCCATAAACCACGTCGGTGCCATTAGTACAAGTTTGGGCCTAGGGGGGACTGACCCAATAAATACACGTGTGCCATTATAACAGTTTGGGCGCTAGGGGGGACTGACCAATAAACACGTCGGTACATTGTACAGTTTGCTAGGGGGACTGACTAAACACGTCACTGGCCAATTTAGTACAGTTTGGGCTAGGGGAGACTGACCAAAACAGTCACTGCATTAGTACAGTTTGGGCTAGGGGGGACTGACTCCATAAACGTGGTGATTAGTACAGTTTGGGCCTAATGGGGGACTGACCCATAAACCGTTACTTCATGCATTATACAGTTTTGGGCCTAGGGGGGACTGAACCCAAAACACGTCATCTGGCATAATACAGTTTTGGTGCTAGGGGGGATGACCATAAACACGCTCGGTGCATTAAGTACAGTTTGGCTAGGGGGGACTGACATAAACAACGTGCGTGCTTAGTACAGTTTGGGGCCTAGGGGGACTGACCCAATAAACAACGTGCACGCATTAGTAAGTTTGGCTAGGGGGACTGACCCATAAACACGTCGTGCCTAGTAAGTTTTGGGCCTAGGGGGGCTGACCATAACACGTGGGTACATTTAGTACAGTTTGGGCCTAGGGGGGACGCCCCACTCAGCTGACTTTTAGTTTCCCGCATTTTTACGCTTTTTCAGGTTGATCCAGCAACTAGTACAAAGGTGGCTCAGTGCTGAAAGAGGGTGACACCCCGCACACGGAAGGGACGAAAGAGACCCCAGGAGTAGTGTGAAGTATGAGAGTGGAACAGAGGGGGAGAAGAAGTGAGTATGGGAGGAGTTGAGTGGAAGTGGGGTTATAGTAGCAGATCTCCATAGGACATCCAGGACGCTGCGTTAGCCATGCTGTTCCCATACAATTGGTCAGGAGGCGGGCTTGTCAGATGCTGTCCATACATTGGGTCAGGGGCGGGGCTTGTCAGATGCTGTTTCCCATATCCATTGGTCAGGGGCGGGGCTTGTCAGATGCTGTTCCCATAACTATTAGGTCAGGGGGGGCTTGTCAATCTGTTCCGTACATTGGTAAGGGGCGGGGCTTGTCAGATGCTATTGCCTGTACCATTGGGTCAGGGGGGGGCTTGTCAGATGTGTCCCATTACATGGTCAGGGGCGGGGCTTGCAGATGCTGTCCCATAACCATTGGCTCAGGGGCGGGGTTGTCAGATGTGTTCCCATACCATTGGGTCAAGGGGCGGGGGCTCAGATGACCTGTTCCGCATTCGGGTCAGGGGCGGGGTTGTCAGATGCTATTACTGTACCATTGGGTAGGGCGGGGCTTTGTAGATGCTGTTTCATACATTGGTCGGGGCGGGCTTGTCAGATGGTATTGCTGTACTATTGGGTCCAAGGGGGGGGAAAAGGGGGGCCCCTTGCAGAATAATCAATGCTTTCTTGGCTACTACAAGAGTCAGACGTGTTCACCGTCTGGTACAGCCAGTTTGGAATCGAGTGTAGGGCTTCCCCCCATTAGATCACCCAGCGTAACCAGTATCAGTGTGTACCCATGTTTACCCATAGCCTGTGTGCATCACAGCAGCCTGTCTATATATCTGTTGTACATCAAGAACCCCCAATCTGTTTCTCGGGTCTAGAGCCGTGTACCGCCATATCAGTATATTCTCGTAGCCTGTACCATATCAGTATATCTTCTCATAGCCTGTAACGCCATACCCAGTTATTCTCATAGCCTGTACCCCATACCAGTATGTATAAATCAGCTGTAACCCATACCCAGTATTATATCAGCCTGTAACCCATACCCAGTATTGTATATCAGGCCTGTAACCCCATACCCAGTATGTATATTCAGCCTGTAACCCATACCAGTATGTATATCGCCTGTAAACCCATAACAGTAGTATATCGCCTGTAACCCCATATACCAGTATGTATAGTCATAGCCCTGTTAACCCCCACCAGTAATGTATATCAGGCCTGTAAACCCCATCATACCAGTATGTATTATCAGCCCTGTTAACCCTCATAACCCAGTATGTATATAGCCCTGTAACGCCCGATACCCAGTATGTATATCAGCCCTGTAACCCCGCATACCCAGTATGTATATCAGCCCTGTAACCCGATACCCAGTATGTAAATCAGCCTGTAACCCTGTTAGAGAAAAAAGAAACATCTTGTTTTTTTCTCCATCTTGTTCATATCATTTAATATTAGAGGGGTTGTGAAATACATTGTGTAAGAATGTTTCTGTTTGCTGTTGTAAAACATTTTGATGAGTCCGCAAACTTGTGCATGTTGGGTGTTAGGTCAACTGGGCTCTTTGCTGTTTTAGAGATAACAAAGCTACTACTGATAAGACTGTTTCAGGACTATAAGACAAACATGCTTGGGTTATTAAGTGTAGTATCAGCTCATAGACAATTCTCATTTAAGAATGTTGGGATACTGG